>NW_013665837.1:241248-269153 GCF_000517525.1 Limulus polyphemus | reverse complement strand
CACGGTCACTACCCGCTTGACTCAATTGTCCGTCTCTGTCTGTCTGCAATTCTAATTCTGATTAATTAATTTCGCTTTATCTGGCGCACTTATATACAAGAATAGAGGGCGCGTAAAAAAGACCGTTGTCGTAACAGTATGTTTGATCGAATTCGTGTTATTTTTTACTCCAGGCCTTTTAATATGCCTCCATTATAGAAGATCACAGAAATGTAAAGCGTAGTTCGGAGGTAATTCATATATGTTATTGCCGAATTTTGTTTAGTTTATATTAAAGCACAAAGCTACACAATGGGCTATCTTTGTTCTGCCCACCACGCGTATCGAAACTGTTTCTAGCGTTGTAATTCCGCAAGACATACCACTGGGGAACCCGAAGTTTGTTACTTAATCAGATACTCAATGATAAACGCCTATAATGTACATTAAGTAGCACACACGAACTAATCGGTATCTTTGTTTCACCGCTTAACGATCCAACTACTACGAAATGTGAATTCAATGTTTCGCATTAATTACGTGTTTTGAACACGTGCGATACAACAAGATATTACTGGCACTTTAAAGCTGAGGGTGTGTTTTAAGAGTGACATGGATGGTGGATGGGTATGGTGTTGCTCATTGGCTATCTCCTCTCTAATCAGTAGTTAAAATCAGGGACGGTGGCAGTGGGCCTTAGTAGCTTTACCACAGTTACAAAAATAATAGTCCTTGACGTCACATTCAGTAAAATAAAATCAATTACACACTTTGAACTATTTGGAGGCTTCCTAATTTTGATTTAAAATCAATAAAACGTTATGAGGAAATAAAACAGATCATTCACACACATACTAAAAGGAAGGCGGCTTTTCTTCTTAGGTTGACTAGATGAGATCGGGTGTTTGACGTGAATGTTTTATAATTCACAAAGGTCTATGAAATATTTTTATTGATTCTAAGCTACCCATGCACACATTACTCAAAACTACTGATAATTAATATTGTGAAAAATAGCACAAATCGTCAAAGAAAAATACTACACGACAACATTTAATGTCCTAGCGGTAGACAGTGAAAAAAAATCGTCGTTGTTGTTGTTAACTTCAGTTATTAAAGTTAGGGTTTCTTGTATATTTTACATATCAAATCAGATTTCGTCCGGTTTATTTGGTCAGTTTTTCAGACCAATTGTTGTAACAGGAAAAATCATAAAATTATAAATGATGCTGTATATTGACTCCTTAAACAACGTGATAAATTGAGGGTTAAATTTGTTGTTTCTCGGAATCAAACAGCTTTGTAATAGTAAGCATTAAGCTACACGATAATCTTATGTTAATAAACCTTTTAATCAACTCAATCACTAGTACAAAAGACTTATTCCCTTTGTTACTCTGTCGAGAACGCTTTCGCGCTCTTGTTTTGGTAATACTCAATAATATACATCGTCGCTTAGCAACAGAACTATCAACTAATTGTTGATTTGTCAAAAAGGTTTTTTTTTATTGTTTATTTTTGATAACTTCGGTGATATAACAGTAAAAATAGTTTAATTCAGAAGTTTTATGACATTAAGTTGTAGCCAAAAGCAAAATAAAATTTACCAAATAGAATTTCAGCTAAGCCTATTTTTTTCGTTACATTTATGTATTTAGCCTACAAATAGGCCTACTATTACTAACCGTGTAGAGTCAGTTTTTAAAACGTTTTCAGTTGTGAATAAATGTTAATTAATGAATATTCTTTTGGTATTTCAACATATACATTATCTACTTAGCCTTAAAACATAAATAAAAATAAACGTTTATTACTACCAAATATATTTTATCCTTTGTGCAGTCAAAAGAGTTGAAAATTTGTGTCGGAATGTCCGCACTAAGTTTTCTACTTCCTGACCTAGAATACAGTGAAAAAACTCGAGTTCTATATAAGTCTCTTTCAGAGAGCACACGTATTTTTGTTCACGATAACATTTCATTATTCTACATAGTTTTTACTAAAAATGTGGTGATTAAAGAATTACTTCGAGATTGATGAAATAAGTGACGAATAGGTGCACTTTGGAGGTAGACACACATTTATTTTAGTTAAATTATATAATTTTCGTTAATCATTCAACAATTTTTGACAGGCCTTTATACTAGTTTAATATGATTATATTCCTAGATGTCTTATGCATTTTAATTAAACTTGTCCCTGACGAGAAAAACTTGATCGTTATGAAGTTTACACTGAAATTTATTTATTTTTACATTAAATTAGTAGTCCCCAGTAAATATTGGTAATTAGTAGTCCCTAGTTTGGTTTTGTCTGAATTTCGTGCAAAACTACACGAGGGCTATCTGCGCTAACCGTCCCTAATTTAGCAGTGTAAGACTAGAGGGTAGCTCTGTGCTTAACAAAAAACGAAGATGCTTGTTTTCAACAATTCTTGACTTGTCCATACCACTTCCTATATAAATAAATAAAACTCTGAAACTAGTCCCATGAAGTATTAAATCTATTTTGACCTATGCTGAAGATGAAATTCACAAGTTTCAAAAATCCGAAATCAATGCTATTTGTTTGAACATTTTAATACCAACCTTCAAGTACATCGGTTCAGTCAATACTGAGAGTTCCAACTTCAGTAATTCCCTATTTTACGGTCTCCTTCACAACCGTTCTGAATTTTTTTGTTTGTTTATATTCTGTGTATTTGTTGCATTTTTGGTGGGGGAAGGAATTTAAAAAATTAAGTAAGGGATCAGAAATGTTTTAAAAATACACTACCCTCACCATTGCTAAAGTCGAACTTTGATTCGAAGCAACAAACCGTGCGTCTGAGCCTTTGATCTATCACGTGACCGTCACCGAATTACGAGTTTTCTTATTTTTTAATTAGTGCACCATTATTCATAATTATTTTTTAAAATTGCAATGTTTTTATTCAAAAGCAAAGTCTAACAAATTATATTTTTAACGACTACATCAAATAGACGTTTCTTTGTTTTTTCATCTTATTTTTTATTGGATTAACAGTATAATAGTGGTTTAACACTCCCGTTAGTGACTTATTTCTATAGTCTTCACTGCCTGTGGGGTCCACAAATTACATCGTCTCTATTGAGTAACTTTACATTTTCGCCTATTACAACACTCAGTGTAAGGAAATGGCCAGAAAAATTAGATGAAAACTTAATTTGCCATTAAAATACATAAGGGATCCCTACAGTGGTTAGTTGGATTAACTGAAATATTGATGGTATATTCTATTGGTTGTTTGAAATATTGATGGTATATTCTATTGGTTGGTTGAAATATTGATTATATATTCTATTGGTTGGTTGAAATATTGATGGTATATTCTATTGGTTGGTTGAAATATTGATTATATATTCTATTGGTTGGTTGAAATATTGATGGTATATTCTATTTAACTTTATGTGTGGTTCGTATGTTACTTGGAAATCTGTAAATAGCAAAGTCATTAACCCACAAACCAATTGTGGTGAAAAGTTTAGAAAAACAAAACAAAAAACGTTTCTACAAATCTATTTGGAGTATATTAGGGTTAAAGTATACTCCGAGGGTACTAACAGACATTTTCACCTTTCGCTGCCATTAGTATCCTATTCGATCACCTAAGCCCTGTTACCAATTGCCTAGTAATTTTTGTGTTATATTACAATACTAATTAGTTTATACCCCGCCTCTCCCTTCGGTGGCTCAGCGGTAAGCGTGAGAGCTTATAACGCTAAAAATTGGGTTCGATATCCATGGTGGGCAGATCACTAATAGCCCATTGTGTAGTAGCTTTGTGCTTAACAAACAAATAGTTTATATCATATGTTTTCGTTGCTAACGCCTTCAGACTGCACGTGGCGACGAAAGCAGAAATTGCATATGGTTTAGGCTATTAACCATGACAAAGATTGATATCTGATCGAGATGGTTTCTTATAATCACACGTCTTTGTTATTTTTTAGCTTTTCTTTACTCTTTAAAACGTTCGATATATCTCACATACCAAACACATTTGTTTCGGGTGTAGCCCTACATCAAGTATTCCTGCTGATGGTTTCAATTAAAGCAGTGTGTCCCAATAAAAGCATGATATATTTCAAACGAAATACGTTAGTGACAATAATAGCTTTTAACAATACAATAGTAATATAAATAAAGGTAAAAAGTATTAACAATACGAATGTGTATTATCAATAAATTCTATTGCAACACTCTGAAATATAATCATTAATTTACATTTTTTTAAAACCAAGGAAATTTTAGAACTTATACTCATTCCTTTTAAGAATTCCGCCTTATGGTATTAATGTTTATAATCTGGACAGTACATTATACGCACATTTGTCTATACGTCTAGGTCAGAAGTTTCTGGGGGTTAGGCATAACCGTCTCTATTTTGAACTACTGACCAGAAGGAAGCCAGTCAGCAGCACCCATTGCCACAAGGGCTTCTTCAGGTTTTGAACCAAATAATGATGTTGACTGTCACTCTTACAATGCACCCACAGCTGAAAGTACGGAACGAGCTTAATGTCACAATGTCGAAGACTTCAGCCTTTCCAATCCCCGCCTAGCACATAACTTAAGCCACGCCCAACCTCCAGTGATAATAAAAACAAATATGTATAATAGGCACTTTCGCTGATAAACGGATAATTTAGCTTGTTATCAGTTTTTGATTTTTTAAATGTAATTCAGTAATTTTTCTATCGAATGCATTAACAGATACTATCGCATAACAACTGGGAAAAAAAAAACGTTATTTTCACTTGTCATTCCTACCACTAATGTGTTTCTTTTAATTGACGTCCTTTTTTGTATGTGAAAAATCAATTCACAAAGCAATTTGTTTCCGAACAAAACGATTTTACATTAATTGAAAATAGCAAAGGTTGATTATATTGGATCAATAGGAAGCACATTTCGCATCTGAGGAAGACAGACTAATGTTGTGTCGAAACATATAGTTTCTTCCCTGAAATAAAACCACCTCATTATGCTTATAAACTGTCGTTTGTCAGTTCAGTATTATATTAGCATAATGAGCTTCCATATATTAACATTTCACGCGAGCAATATTATATAACATTTAGTAACGCACATGCTATTGATTTATTCAGAAAGTAAAATATAGATACATATATTGTATATGTTCATATATATATATATATATAAAAGAGGAAGTTTGTTTATTTCTTTATTTTGTTCACTATAGGAAACCAAACGGTTGAACTTACAAATTTTAAAATAACTTCATAATAACCAGTTTTTTACAAGAAATTTAATGATGCTATTTATTTTGTATTTGGTGTAGTATTTAATGACGAAACTGACAATTAATGATTATTGCGCCATTTTTTTTTGTAATAAACATACAAACATAAGCACATTTTGCACATAGAAAGCGTTATGGCGGGAGACACTCAGATCACCTTGCTGTCAATTGAGTATTTCCAAAAACAGTTTTCTTTAAATAGTGCTAAGTGGTTTCATAAGTGATTTAGTAGCTTTGTGAATGGCAAATTATTTTTAGTGATACAGGTGATTATGCCACCCAAGAAACACCCTTTCTATGGAAAGTCTTCTGCCGCTAAAAGAATGCAAGCACAAAGAGCAGCTGAAACAGAAGAAGAACACAATCAAAGACTTCAAGCACAAGCTGCAAGACAGGCTACTCAAAGACAGCAAGAAACTGTTGAACAGCACAAAGCCAGAGTTCAGTCAGAATCATCAAGGCAAGCTGGATATAGACAACAAGAAACTTCTAAACAACGTCAAACCAGACGTCAAGCACAAAAATTAAGACAAATAACTTACAGAGAGGAAGAAACAGAGGAGCAACATGATGTACGACTTCAGGCTCAAAGAACAAGACAAGCTCAAACACGATCTAAATTCAAATAAAGCTTTGTTTGATTAAATGCTCTTTTATTTCTCGCATCACAGCTTTTGTCTACTTACTGAATAATTTGCTGAAAAAATACTGATCTATACATTTCAAATTTAAATTTTCAGCGTGCAACGCCGGGTAACTCAGCTAGTGTATATATATATATATATATATATATATTAAAAGAGAGGAAAAAAGTTTCACGCGTCTTGTATTTGGTTTCGTTTGTTTTGACTTTCGTACATGTCTACTCGAGAGTTATATGCGCTATCCGTTCCTAATTTAACAGTGATAGACTAGAGAAAAAGCACATAGTCAATTCCAAACACCGTCACCTCTTGGGCTACTCTTTTATCAACGAATAGTGGGATTAGCTGTCACATTGTAACGCTTCCACGGCTGGAAGGGCGAGCATGTTTGATGACTGGGATTCGACAAGTCGATTACGAGTCGAGCACTTTAGTCACGTGTCTTGATAATACAGTAGATAATTCTGGACTTGGTATTTTCAACTTGAACGACACCTTATCGACACATAGGTTAAATAACGCGGTCTGAGTCCCTAAGATTCAGACGTAGCCTTCTCTAGCTGACTACTGAAATTGCAACCAATTAACACAGTCCCCCGACTACAAGACTACTCTTACCTGAATAGTGGGATTGACTGTCACTTTTACAACGGGCACACAGCTGAAAGTACAGAGCGTATTCAGCGGCATATCACAGACTAGAGACTTGGATCTTCCGATCAATAGCCCGGCGCGCTAACTACTGGATTGCATATGATATGTGCATGTATAAGAACATAATCTGAGTTTAACTGTAAGAGTTACACATCAAAGTGAGAAAATTCTGCTTACTACAGACGGTATATCTAGTGACACTCGATACCCGACCTATGGCGCTCGTGTTCAAAATGGCCGATGATTGTAGAGAAAATAGAACGTGTGTATATGTGTGTGTTTGTTCGTGCATGGATGTTCTGACAAGTCGCAGAACATACAAAATGAATTTTGATGACTATGGTATACAAAAAGCACCAGGAGCAGATTACACAGAGTTTTTCGATTATCTACAGATTATAAGATATGATATTTCATGCAACCAAACAAAGTAAATAACATACAGATAGCTTGTATGGATAGAAATGTGTAAGTCGACGTACTAAAGCATTCACATTATCCAATGGGTATATGCCCGAGAAACTGAAATGATACAGTATTTTAAAACTAAACACAGAGGATAAACTTAATACATCCATGCCATTTTTAATTTATGCAAACTATTGATCCCATGTTAAAAGGCAGACAAAAGAAAAGAAATAAGAACGCTATTCACGAAACAGGGATTTACTTTTCAAGGCAGCATATGACCATTTAGAGGTTTTATTGTTATGTATATTTTATTCTAACCAGAGATGTCGCAAAATCTTCGAATACACGAGATGACGTTCGTGAAAATCGATGTCCGGGAAGACTTAATCTCCATAGTAACAAATGGGTAAGGCAGATATTAAAATGAATAGATGATGGTCGTCTTCTCCAGAGACACATAAATTACCATTCCTTCCCTGATACGTGTTCACTTAAAGGAATCTACAAAATGTGTGAATATCCGAGATATGAACTACCACGGATAACCAATAAACGAAATTCATATAAGAACCTTTGGGGTTATTTCAATTGGTGGAGTTTCTGAATAATTCCTAAAAGTTAATAGGCAACACAAACTGTGATGTTTCTGGAACAAACATCATCCTGGTGGTTCGAGAAAATTTACAATCGACTACAATGTATTTTATTAACCTACTACTGATATGGTAAAATAAAAATAAAAAAAGACCAGTGAGTTTCGTTTTTCTTAACACACATTCTATCGTGCATCATGAATGATAGTACCGTACAGTATTAGCATTTATGTACGGTAAATATTTTGCACTACAATGTCTGTGCTAATATGTAAAATCACTCTGAAAATAGGAGCTTATATAAACTAGTAAACAATACAAAGACCTGAAAGATTTTCAGTTAAAAAACAAACAAACAATGTTTATTTATAATAAGCTGATTATACAAGGGTTCACCTTGAAATTCGTGCCACGCTGATTCGACATTAAGCTTTGTCATGACATTCATGACAACCTGATTGGTCATACAGTTTATATTATATATACACTGCGTATTTGTAGTTGCAAGAAAAGCATGAATGTAGCTTTTTGTAGTTTTTTAAGGCAAAAACGTGAAAAAAAAACAAGATTATAAAGAATAGAGAGAGTGTGTGTGTGTGTGTGTGTGTAGTAGGGTGTTTCTTCATTTCATAAAACGTACTCTTACTGTTTCGTTTCTTTTTTACTTTTTCCCTCATTAGTTAGCTTTTTCTTGTTAACGATTTTCGAAAAGCACTAGCTATCGATTGGGTTCTGTTAGTCTTGATTTATCAATGTATAGTCTCTAGTTCATAAAATTAGGTTTGTTAGAAGTGATCTTACGCATCTGGCTTTACTTTATATTTGGAATAGCACTTGTCTTTGATTAAAGTTTGCTAGCATCTATCTATCATCTATTCATCTATCTATCTATAAAAAGCTGTCGAATACATCATAAATATTTAAAAAGTGCCTAGAAAATTTGGTATTGAAAGGTTAAATTTAGAAGTCTTTAAGGTGACGTAGAAATATACCTTTTTCCTATAGCTCATTTCTTTCCAAAGGAATGTGCGTCATACATAAAGAAGCTGTGTTTTTGCTTCTAACCTTGGGCCTAGAATCGTTACGGTAAGTGTTTTTGCTTTTAACATTGGGTTTAGAATCGTTGCGGTAAGTGTTTTTGCTTCTAACCTTGGCCTAGAATCGTTGCGGTAAGTGTTTTTGCTTCTTACCTTGGACCTAGAATCGTTGCGGTAAGTGTTTTTGCTTCTAACCTTGGTTCTAGAATCGTTTCTTTATCCCTTAAAAACAAGGTTAATCTGTATAAGATGTAGTCACAAAAATGCTAATTGTTTCAGTATATGCTGGAGATGTAAATATTCGTATTATGCAAGAAAATGAATTAAATGTAATAGAGAATATATTAAAGGAGTTGAAATTGATTCGAGTTGCAATTTTAATGGAGAAAAATTTCTTAATTTATGGTCCAGCACTTGGCTCGTACAACTTAGATCATACCGCGATCTTTGTTTGTTATTAAGCGCAAAGCTACACAATGGACTATCTGTGCTGTACCCACCAAGAGTATCGAAACCTGATGTTTAGCATTATAAATCTTTAGACTTACCGCTGAGCCACTGGCTTATACATTGTCAGTGTTAGAGGTAAAATACTTGTAGTATAATCAAAAACACAAATAATGTATTCAGAGAAATTGGATCGAGGTAATGAAAAAATATTAGAAACTAGTACAAGTTTGAACGTTTTCAATCCTTTTTATAATTATGAAGTATAAGGATACCTTTTTATCCCACAAAGTTATAGTGTTAGTAATGTTAAGGAATATCTTGTAAGCAACTTCGTTAATAGATTAAAATCAGAATAATGTATTTTTTACTTATAACAAGGTTACTAATGTTATCTGCCGTCGTCCCTAATATCATCCTACTGAACAGAGGGAAGACAACCAGTCAGCAGTACCCTATCAATCTAAGTGATTGACTGCAATTCTCATAACGCACCCACAGTTTAAGGTGAGGATATTTTTTGGCATTGCATAGATTCAAACTCGACTTGCCAACTCCGAAATACGAAGCCCTACCACAGGTCCAATACGCGCACTCTTAATAATTAGATAGAAACGTTTTATTTTTTTGGGAAAATAGGTGTTAGGGTGTTAATGGTTCGATATAACCAGAAGAGGTAGTATAAGGTTAAAGTTCAGTGCTTATGTAAGGGAAATGTGTGTGGTTTTGTATTTCGTTAATAACGGTCTGTAATGTGGTTATCGTAAAGATGTTTTTATTGCTTTACAGCCAGGAAAGACATTTCTTCTTCATCAGACTATAAGACCATTATGTGCTTGTAGACATTAGACCTTAATAAAACCTTGCTACATTTATTTACAAGTACTTTATACTAACTTTAATCTTCTGTACTGTGTCAAATTTTATGTATCTATACAAGGTGTTTATTAGTAGGCCTAATCATTCTTAAATTATAAAGTTTTTAGGGTGAACATGGTCAGGCTAGTTTCTCACTGCAAGATATACTGGTTTTTATCGGAGGACGTACGTTCCTAAAACGTTTTACATAAAATACTCCAAATATCAAGTTATATAGATTAGTCACATTACTATATTTTGATTTGAAGCATCGTCTGGCATAAGTTTTAAAATTTTGAGAAAGTATTGCTGTTCTTTTAGAATTAATTTTTTTTATGTTTTTCTGCGTCAGTCTTGCAAAAACTGGTTTAATTGTTTTAAGTAAAAAGTATGTCTCTTTCAGTTAGAAGCTTCAGACTAGAAAATATGCTGACCAGTGTACTGTACATAAATTAACACACACCTAGTCGTTCTTTCTTTAGGCTTCTTGTTTCTTCACTTGTTGTTTAAGCACAAAGCTACACAATGGGCTATCTGTGCTCTGTCCACTGCGGATAGCGAAACCAGATTTTTAACGTTCTAAAACCCAGACTTACAGCTGAACTACCGGAAAGCTTTTAGGTATCTACTTCAAATGATATAAAAAAAGACGTTAACATAAATATTCACGTTCACCTCATAGTTTCCAAACCTTTTCACAATGATTTCAAACTTTCACTTAAGTTTCCTTAGTTAAAGTTTTGTACAAAACTTGCTGATCTTCACAAAGCAAATATGCAATATTGTAGTTTCTAAATGTCATTTACTTATTGTTTTTGTATTTTATCTCTTGCTCAACAATGCAGCTTTTGTTTCTCTTGCAATGTTTCCCATTTAAATGTTTTACTTATTAAATATGTTTTTTTATATATACGTAGTTTTGTAGGTTTGATTTTAACAATACAAGGCTAACCACAGAAATTTTCGCTTAAAACCGTATGACGCGTATAAAACATACAAAAGATATGACCCCTAAGCTTTAACCATGTCATTACATAAGTAAAATATTATATTTGAGATACTAATATAGTTTGTAGTATTTAATTACTGTATAGAGTGAAACGTTTAGTATACAGATTTTGTAGCCGTATCACGTCCTTACAATCCATGTCGCTACGTCACTATCATGTATCTTGACATTGCAAAAGACTCCGTCGTAAGGCTGTCATGTCAAAACAAACCATTCTTCCCTGAGTGCTTTGCATAATCCATCTAATGCGACTACTTTACCAGTATTTCTTTGTAAGAAATAGCATGAATACCCGTTTCATTCTCCAGTAGTTTCAGATATGCTACGGTTGAACAGGAGGTATTAATGAAAGTCTTATATTAATGAATCATTTCCTGCTGAATTCGTAGGTCCTTCTTGATTATGTCGTGCACTGTTACCCGAGACGTGTATGCAGCTTTCACTACTAGGCTGTGTGTTCGTGGATTCTCACGACTTGATGCAGGACTCTTTCTCGATGGTCCGTGGTTCCCCAAGCTGGTCCATATTTCTTTGTCTTCCAATGACTTCGCGTACAAGAGATATCCTCATCTTGGAAATTCTAAGCCCCCGATCTGAATGTATGAGTATTTTGTGTCGGAAAGGACTGTTACGTACCCTTCCTAAAATCAACCAATGATCGGTGGCATCACACTACCTAAGTATCACCAAACAATGTTAAAATGTAGTTCTGATACACACTTTCCACCGCGACTTTAGATCACTCGTTGTCGACAGGTGCTGATTTGCATATTCAAAATCGTTTTAATGTAACATATTAACCACTGCAGTTTTGAAACATAAGCTTCGTTAGGGTGTTCGTTTAGTTAAATAAAATAACATAAATAAAAATAAATACGAAGCCTAATCTATGATTCGATTCATCACTTGTTGCTGAGTTATACTGACTTCGGGGAATCTTATCCTTCATAAGTAACCCCTGTACAAAGGTAAATAAAAAAATCAGAAAGAGAGATTGTTTGAGAGTTCACGTGGTGCAAGCTTTCAACTCCAGTGCTGAAATCGTCATTAGGCAAATTATGATATTAATGCATCTCATTTTATGCATTTTATATCCTACGCTCATCATGTTTATTTGTATCGAATATTTGCGTAATGTTACACAATAGCTATCTGGGCTAGCTGTCCCTAATTTTGAACTTGTACTCAATAAATCATTGCATATGTACTTAATAAAAATACCGCAATTTTAAATACGTACATTGAACGATCAATACACGCTGTACTTGATCAAAAATATTACAGTGTTGAATATATTCATTGAATATCACTACATGTACTTGATAAATTTTATAGTGTTGACTACGTTCATTGAACGATCAATAAATGCTGTACTTGATAAATTTTATAGTGTTGACTGCGTTCATTGAACGATCAATAAATGCTGTATTTGATCAAAAATATTGCAGTGTTGAAAAGTGTGTTCAGAATATAAAAGCCAATACAACAATGGAACCGTGACATTTGCAAACTTTTTTTTTATATTCGATACAAAATTATAAATATGATTACAAAGCATTTTGGAAATATAGATACACTAAATACATGTAGCAACATATAAGCGATCTAGATACAATATACGTGCGTAATTACTATCTACATCATGAATATAGTCACGTTTACAAATGTTCTTCATAAGAGCTGTTGTTTGCGAAATATCGCGAAAAGTTAGTCGAGGGGCAGACTTATTTTGAAGTGATAGACTAAAGGAAAAGCAGTTAGCCAGTATCACCCACCGCCAACTCGTGGGCTACTTTACTCGAATAATGGTATTTGACCATCACTCTTATAATTGCAACCAGCGTAATTTTATTTTTAGCGCTTTCGGGTCGCGAACCACGAAACCTCGAATCCACAGTCCAGCATCCTATTCATCGGGCCACACTCGGCCCTGTACAAGCGAGAAACATTTTATTATTATTTAATAAACACTGATTTATCGCTATTGTATTTCACATAAGGAATAGTAACGTTCTTTTATTAATTCTAAATGTTAGGTTTAAAAATGCACCTTCACGATACCTTCCAAAACAGTTCTGTACGTAGAGTTTCCTTATGAAGTATAAAAGATTTGGTTATGTTTGCCTACTTGGTTCAAAATATAACAACTGTTTTTTCTTATTTTTGTGTATTATCCACATAAAACAACAACAACGAAATTACCACAATACCACAGAAAATATTTGAACTACCAATGTTTTTCTTAATGAAAGGATTTGTAGTAGT
Source organism: Limulus polyphemus (assembly GCF_000517525.1). Classification (NCBI taxonomy): domain Eukaryota; kingdom Metazoa; phylum Arthropoda; class Merostomata; order Xiphosura; family Limulidae; genus Limulus; species Limulus polyphemus. Next base: position 255,972 of record NW_013665837.1, on the reverse strand, counting down.
GGAGTAATTTCTTTTCCCAGATGTAATCGTGAAAAAACAACAACAAAAACACGAACATTTAAAACTAAACGTTGGTTGTTGAAATATTTTCCTGAATACTGTGATAATTTGTATTTAAATTTGGTAGACTTTATCCTATCTTCTCTCTGTACTACGTGATGTAAAGAAATGGGATTACTTTTGTGGAGTTGACCGAAATATTTTCCTGAATACTGTGATAATTTGTATTTAAATTTGGTAGACTTTATCCTATCTTCTCTCTGTACTACGTGATGTAAAGAAATGGGATTACTTTTGTGGAGTTGACCGAATATAAGGCATCTGCTGGTCTAATAATTTTTATGGATGTGGTATCTCCAAATCATCCAACCTGCAACTTTTCGATCAATAGGAAATTATTCTCAAATAGATGTTCAGCTCGACTGTCTCTAGGTGTTTTTTTTATCTGAGAGTAATTCAATTTCACAGTAAGGTTACTGTAATTTCACAGTAAGGTTACTGTAATTTTGATAAAAGAAACCAAGAACAGTTCAAAAGGATGCGTTAAAAGAGAGCCTTATCAGGCTTTGTTCTCTGAATACAAAAAATGTCGAAACTGTTAACGTGCTACCTTGGTATACGCCGGCATTTCAACTTACTTACAACACTTTTTCAAAGACTCACGAGTGAAGTAAAGCAGTTTACGTAGCAAAATTATAGTCCTTATTACAGCCATTCTATTGGTGATACCTTCTTGAGTCCCATACCTTCGTGTTATTGGCGAAGACTCCGTGTGGGAAGCGAATCAGAAGAACTGCTGTCTTTTCGATGAAAAATCATGGCTGAGGTGATTCGTACCGACTCAAAGTAGTTACTTCGACGAACCTTGCCCTGAATCGGTACAAACCGCCCCTAAGCCACGCTAGGTTCTGTAACTTCAGCAGATAAATGATTTGAGAAAACAAAAGTCTTCGAAATACATCTTGAACTAAAACTAATTCTCAAAAATCAAAGTTTTTTTGTCAAGGAAAAGATAACAATAGAAACGGCAAAAGAACGGAAATATTTTTTAAACTTGCTACAAAATAACAAGGTTTCAAAACTCCCGTCGAAAATGGATTCAAAATAAAATGACACTTTTGGAACTTGAAATAAACTTGCCTGATATTCTCAAAATGCTCGGCTCCATTAAGATAGGCAACCGTAACTTATGGTGTTGCATTCTTATCACTGACTTAAGTAGTATTATCTTAAAAAGCAGTTGGTTTCCTTTATACGAGTATAAGCTATCTTCAACTTGAAACTCGCTTTATGCGATACATGAGTTAAACGACCAGGTAAAAGACCTCGAGAACTCAGGTATAGTCATCCCCAGTCAGTAGCACCTGCCATCACAACAGCTGTGTCCGACTTTCAACGGAATAACAGGATCACTTGTTTGTTGGATTTTGAGCAGAGCTACATGAGGATTGTCTGCACTACTCGTCCCTAACCTGAAAGGGAATAAAACTAGTCAACATTATCAAACACCAATTCTTTAGCTACTCTTGTCAACCATATTAGTAAGATTTTACCGCCAGTCTTATAACGGTCTTGAAGTGAGAAGGACGATTTTCTTTGGTCTAACGGGATGCGAACCACGGAACCTCAGACCCACAGTCCAGCACGATAATCACTGGGCCGAGCTCTGCTGAACAGGATTTAACATTACAAATAGAATGCACTCGAACCTTGAACTTATTGATACGTGGCTTTTATGATAGCCACTGGGTTATGCCCTGTCCACTTTCTTTTATAAACTACAGAAGCCTCGATAGATCGTACCATCCTCACCACCAAAAAAAGAAATATAAATAAATAAATTGAATCCTGAGTGAACTGCCATTCTAGTAGGTTTTTATCTATAATGCAAGATTTTAATATCAATATTATTTTATTCTATTTTTATGCATCTCTCAACCTTTTAACTATGTCTGCAAGATTAGTTTTTCGCTAACGTTTCCGTTTTCGTCACAATAATAGAATTCCTAAAGCCTTCAACAACGTAACGTGTAACCATCTCTTCCAAGTCAGTGGGTAGCTATAAAAAAACTTACTTAATCTCTTCTAAGCCTACAAAGAAACTAGGTAATGTAATGCTATAATATGAAAGCTGATCTATATACATGCGTGTTAGGTATAATTTTCAACTCTTTTAATCAGCAACTACTAAACTATCTCTAGAAGAACATAATCAAACTGGCATGAAGGAAATGACTTAAGAGTTTAGCAATCCTTACAATTTTTTTTTTTCGCACAGCAGAGATAGTTGCTACACAGCAACAAAGCTGAAAAGCCGAAGTAGAAAACAAATAGACCAATAGAACGAGACGAGCTTACGGAACTTTGCTGATAGGAGATTAAGAACTCTATACCACACGGCTTTTCAGAGCATTGAGAAGTCTGTTGTTCAGAATCTCGCATCATTACCTATCTCCAAGCGTTTTGTATTATATCAATCCAGACTTTTATATGATAGCGTAAAATATTGATGTTGTTACTATTAGACAGAATAAATAAAAGAAACTCAAGTCCCGAGTAGGTTGAAAGATCATATCTATTTTCTTCGCGTAGATTTCTTATCGAGTTAGTGATGTAGAGAATGATCGTCTTGCTGGTAAGCTGGTTCTTAAGCAACATGAAAGATTAAAATTTCAACACTGCTTATAATGATAATAAGATGCCATCATATTCATGTAAGGCGTAGCGGTGATTGGTTCTCTTATTCTCACTCGGAAAGATTCAAGCAAATAGGACTCTTTGGAAAAGTTTGTCCTTTTGTTAGATCTAGGAGCTGGTCTTCCCAAGAGAATAGCTTTGCTTTTATAGTCGTTACAGCATGCAGCTTTCAACCGATCCAGTTAAGAGTTTCTTCTGTGTGCCAGCGTTGTGAATTCAGAACGTGTCTGAGCTTACATCACAGACGTATATACTTCTCGCTTCTATATTTTCTAAGTTTTCTGGTTCTTTCCAATTACTGAAAACTCCACCTGAATATCTATGCTCTATAGCCCTGTAAAGTTTAAACCAGAATTACTTACACAACATAAGCGAGTGAAATATTAGCCTTGTTTTTTTTTTACATGTTTTCAAAGTTCTTTATGTAACGTGCACCACAGACAAAGTAAACCTTGGTGAAACGTTTCTTTCTACGCATGTCCAATCACAATGTGTTTATTAGGCGATAATAGGGAAAGAGGGTCAAAACAGGAAGTAATTAAAACACCAATCAAATTAATTTCCTAGCCCGTGACTGCAAAATATAATAATTATGGTAATTCTAAAAAAAATAACAATAAAACATAATTTTGTTGCTTTGAGATGCACTTTTCACAAACTGCGATTATATTTGAAAAAAAAAAAAGAACATTCTTGAGGCACAACTGAATATTGAGAAGTTTTCTGAATTTTACATTTTGCCTTGTAATAGACTTTTATTCTATACGATTGTCTTCTCACGATGTTTAATATCTGCAGTTTATATAAGACGTGAGAAACAAAAGAAAAAGATAGCTTCTCAACAGAAATTTGCATAATGAACTCATCAGCTTTTAGCTTGAACTGAAATTTCCTAATGATTTCTAAAGAAGTTCACGCATGCTACAAACGGAAGGTCCGAGGTTCAGAATCACAATGTCTTTCTGTACACGCTCCGCACTATCAGGTATATACACGTTATAAAAGTGACAGTCAGTCATGCTATTCGCTTTATAGTAGTCATGCAGGCTTCAGGACTCTTGTGACTAGTTGATCTCCCTTAAAAATTAGGGACGGTTATACCTGAACCTTGGATTCTAGATTCTCTATATTTAGCTCGTGTGTCGCATACGGGTTAAAAATACCAAATAATCTCTTTAAGAACACCTTACCTAAACAGCACATGATTAAAACACGCGTTTTGAAGTTTTAAAGTGTACATGGAGCTTAAAACGTTTGCAATTTTAACTCAGTTTTGTGATCAGTCTCTCAAATTTTATGCTAGTTAAAACACGCGTTTTAAAGTGTTTAAGTGTACATGGAGCTTAATACGTTTTCAATTTTAACTGTTTTGTGAACCGTCTCTCAAAATTTATGCTGGTTAAAAACATGTGTTTAGTGCATTTAGAGAAATATCAGAAGCAGCTGAACCATATCTTTGTTCAGTTAATACGTGGACACTTCTTTCTTGTTAAAAGGGTGATTATAAGTTTAACTGCAAGTTCATCTCATGACTATTTCAACTAGTTTCTCTGAGACTTTCATTGAGTTTAGAATAGGCTTAACAAACCCCTGACTTCACATTTATAAGAAAGTCTGGACGGTTATAAGTTATAAATAAACTGTTATTATTGTGTACTAGGTATCAGTCACAATGGAAACTATTTGAAAGATAGTTTAAATTGCAATAATAATTAATGATACTTCCCTGAGTAATTTGTCTCAGCTTAATGACATTAATGTAAACAATACCTATTAAGCAAACGTCTATTTCAATATCCGATTCAGTGAATTAAACCCCTAAATTAAAAAAGATAACATTTCACCACAGTGATAGTCTAGTTTGTTTTCATTCAATTTTTATACAAAAGATTTAATTGTCACATCTGACAACCTCATCCCAGTATCTCTGATCATACACAAGTATATAATACAGGTGAAGAATATAATACAAGGCTAACTGGTATGTTTATTTTCTCATCACTACACACTTATGCTCAAGACAACAGTCCCATACGCTAAGGAAAGGGTTAACTAAAATGGTCTTTGAAGAACTGCAATATGTTTTGTGCCTATAAAAGCAGTAAATATTCATATAAAACTTTTCACTTCGTTAGTCTATAGGAAATTTTCTTTGCTGATCGTCAAATATTTTACACACTTTAATATAAACCTTTTTTATTTTGTAGAAAAAAGGGTTAGTCAAAAGTCTCATTATAATTTAACACTTTCATGAGCTATTGCGGTCAGGCTGTGGATCAAGAGGGTTTGAATTCAAGACCTGATCCCTGGTGACTCAGCGGTAAGAGTGAGCACTTGTAATGCTAAAAATTGGATTTCGATACCCGAATTGAGGAGAGCAAAGATAATACATTTTGAAGCTTTGTGCTTAACAATAAGCAACAAACTAACAACCATATTGTATAATCTTAAATTAATTTTTCTTTGAGTATTCCGGATTTAAATGAACTTTAGTTATTTGCAAATAGTTCTGTTCCGAGACAAAGTCGTAAAATGCTCATTTGCACAGAAGTGAGTCCTACTCTATAGATGTCATTCCTTCTCTTCCTTACGTACTGATAGGTTCCTAACTTCGTACAGATGTTTTGTTGTTGTTTTTCCCTCGCTTTACTTGGAGTACAAGGTTTTGAAACAAGAATCAAGAGCTAATTTACTTTTAAAACTTAGATGAAATTACAGTTGTGAATATCTCTACATTGAATGCCTAAACGTATAGCTTAAAAAAGGCTTTTGTGAACACTAAAAAAATTAGCTTTTAACTAAATTTGTGTAAACGCCAGAAACGTGGCTTAATTAAATATTGTAGTAGAAATCGAACATTAATACTTTAAACATCTTTTCATTGGAACTTGGGACTTAATGCTATGCATAAAAGGTCTTCACTAGACGAAATAACTTTATAATGACGATGTAGGTTAATTGATTCTGAGTTTGCCGACATTATTGCTAGCTGTATAACACATTCGATCTTCTGAATCCAACAATTACTTTGTAGGTTCGAATCTAATGGTCGAGTTGCACTTCATTTTTGTCATTACATCAACAGGAACAAATGTTGACAGCACTAAAATGCGTTATCGAAGCAGTAAGCCCCCTATCGTTCATCTGTATAGTGTGTTTGTTCTTATCAACGTCAATGTGAAACTTCTTTTTTTATTCCGCTGGAAGTGTGTTAAAATAACCGTTATGAAAACCTGCGCTCATTGTAATAGCTATAAAAATGTTCATAATATTACTGTATATAAGACCGACTTGCTTGTTAAAAGACCACAAATGATGTGTATGAATATGCTTATCTATACTTCAAAATGTCTCGTGAATTTGTCTACAATACCTATGCTGTCTTTACTTTGTTCAAAGAGGCAAAAGAAACCACTCGCCGTTAATCTTCTAAAGCAATACAGATGCAGCTGTCATTGTAAATTCAACACACCTTTTATGAATACCTTCTTACAACAATGCATATCTAAACAGAAAGCAAAAAACGCTGTATATAAAATTCTTTTCCTAACTAAATATTCATCTTTTATCTTTTCCAGGCCAAAAGAAAAAAGAAAACATGTATAAAACAGTGTGTAAAAAAAAAAAAAGACGTTTCTAAATCCATTACGAAAGTGACTGACATTTGAAAGTCGGACTTTTGTTTTAATGCTTAAGCGAGTTCATTATCAACCACAAATTATTCAAACTTACTTTATATAAACACCTTTACTTTTCGGATTAGTTAAAATTAAAATTTATACAATGAAAGTCGGGTCATGAATTCATGTACTTTTTCAATATAGTTTTTTCCCTATAATTAAGAATCTGATTGTTTGCAAAGAAAAACACCTTCACAGTTACATAATATTGTGTTCCATGTGATGAGCACCTAATCACTTTTTTTTCAGTCTCAGGAATGAGTTAATAATTTGAAAGTATTTATTTATTTTTTTACCAAAATCACATACTAGTTTCCATCAGCTCAAAACTCTAAAAGCTGAAATAGAGCCAAACGAATAAATTGTTTTCTCGTGTTTAGATAATGCCAATAATACAGACAGGAAATCGGATGACCACAAAATATTAATTTAAGTGATTTTCTTTCTCCATTCATCACATGGTAAAAAAACCTCTCAGCCTCCCCAACTTCCGTCTTCATGTGTCATGGCGGCATGTCAACTTCCGCCTGTGAAGTACGGGAATTACTACTTATGTCATACAACGCAGTCATTTTTTTCTTGCTTTAAACATTGTACAGGTTAGTAAACAATGCTTACTCATTTAATTTAGCCTACGTTTTTACCATTTCTAGACGTTATGGTAGAAATGAATGACAATGATTGCAAATAAATTGTTATACTTTAGAAATATACTAATAATGTCGTTTCAGTACTTGAATTTCTAAAGTACTAACTTTAAACACGAAAAGGCTCGGATAATGTTTTCACAAATCGTTTTTACCGTGTAACGAATTGATTATTATATATTTATTTTAATATCAACGTTTCTCTAGATTAAGTTTATATTTGGAAACATACATAGCTTGTAGTGTTAGATATGTATTGCGAAACTCCCGCCTATTCTACAAAGTTGTAGAAGATTCTCGAGAGTAAGAATCAACAATATATATGTGTACGTAAACGCTTGTTTTAGCGCCAGTACTGTTACGTAAAAGTGAAATTTCGAGAAAGCCTCCACACGCCTATAAATATAACCAACAACAGGCGCCAAAAAAAAAGTGGTATCTATTATTAGTTTGCTATGGTCAGTGTGCTATAAACTGTGATTATTATAACGCTTGTCAATAGGAAAACTTCTGATATTTGACTAGGAGCACTTACAAAGTTCGAACATTACAAATCATTTAACTTCAGTGGATTCATATCAGACATTTGTGCTTTAACGAAGATGTTATATAAGTTCAGGGGTAAATGAAACACGACCTGTAATCGGCTTATGTGGCTGGTGAATAACGAAGAACAAAGCTAGCTAGCTCCCTGTTAAGTGAATCATACCTACATCAACTCGTAGTTAACTCGCTCATCGTGAACCCTCCATAAGATATGGAAGAAGTTCAAGACTAAAAATAAGACTATATTGCTTGTAAGTTTGTGAAACTTTTGTATATAAATCATTGTTTGTTATAACTATTTGTAATAACTTATATTATAAATTGTATTGTTGTTTGTATGTTAAAACATATTTGTGTTAAAAGAAAACTGTGTGTATCAATTTTGTTGGCAAATATCATAAATTGGAGATATATCGGCATATAACAGTAAATCCAAAATACAATTAAACTACTACTAAATTTAAATTATCAGTTAAATCGGTTTCTGACCATTGGAAATTCTAACACGTAACAACCGCCTGACGAATGAAGGAAGAAAATCACTTAAATTAATATTTTGTAATCATCCGATATCCTTTTTGTATTATTGGCACTATCTAAACACGAGAAAAAAAAGCATTCTTTTGGCTCTACTTCAGCTTTTAGAATTTTGTGTTGATGGAAACAGGTATGTGTTTTTGTAAAAAAATGAATGCTTTCAAATTATTAACTCGTTCCTCTGACGGAAAAAAATGTGGTTTGGTGTTCATCACATGGAACAAACGATTGTGTCTCAGTGTTAAGCGTCCTAATGAATCAATTATACATTTTTAGGACGAATTAATTATAAATGATTTAATGAATTAGTGTTAAGTGTACTTTTTAGGACGATTCAATTAATTAATTAATTAGTGATTAATTATAGATATGACGAGACATGCATTGTATGAGTCACGGCTGCTTAGAAACACGTTCTCTACTTTATGGTACTATTACCTAATCATGATTTTTAGTGTCATAAGCCCTCAAATTTACCATTGAGCCACCAGTAGGCTGGTAACTGCTTAATTTTTCTCTTTGAGTTTATTTGAGAAACATATCCGTATTTTTAAGATGTTCGTCGCTAAAAATAATAGCTGTGAAAGATACAATAAAAATCATTACAAATATAATAGACACTAAACTGGTTCAACTACTAATTACCCTCGGAGAGACTTACTAATTAAACATATTTGTAATTTGTATTTAGTTGATAGTAGTAACTGTGTCAGGAGAGATATATTAAAGTTGACATGCCGCCATGATCCCTGAAGACGGAAGTAGGAGAGGGGGTGATGTCATCAAGGATGACGAGGTCATAGTGCCACGTTTTGTCACCAGAGGCCGCGTTGATAGGCCGCCATGAGGGAGGTTTTGATTCTCGCTATGGTAATAACACGGTTAGCCCATTGTATTTACTTTAGCGCAAAGCCACTTTGGGCTATCTCCTGTGTTCACCGCAGGAAATCGAATCCCGAATTTTACCGTTGTAAGTCCGTAAACTTACCGCTGACCCACCGGGGGGTACAGCTAATTATGCAGCTTTGTGCTTAACAATAAAACATAACAAACATACATTTACCAATAACGGCGCAGTCTGGAAATAAAGAAACGAATCATAATCGTTTCAGTTGTTGATTACATTTTAATTGTTCAGTCATTCAAAGCTGCTAAGCAAATTCAAAATTTCTTGAAATAGTATAATATCTGAGGTAGAATGATATCATGAAGAAACAATTAATCCAAAAGGGCTTAAAGAAAAATACACGCACGTGTATATCTGAAATAACTAATTGCTAGAAAATAAAACATCTTTTAAATCCAATGGTAGGAAAGTTTTAGAGTATCAAGTTGCATACATTAATGATGGTTGGGGCCATCTGTAACTTCGACGAAATATTTTGAGATACGTATGTGTGTGATGCTACTATAACTTTTACACATTGATACTAATTTCAAATATATGTTGGTTTCTAACTATGCATTTGCATTTACTTTTGTATCAATATTTCCATTTAACCATTTTTACCAATATTTCGGTCAAATGAATTAAAATAAACAAATAAGACAGACAGTACATACAGTGGCCTCAACCACTGCTCGATGCTCAGGCCATCAGCTTCAAACCGTGAGTGTCGCTATTTCGGGGTCTAGTCCAGTACAGCACCCACGGCCGGTCATAGAAGCAAATGAAAGCCACCACTGAGAATCTGGCACCACCAATCATTAATTGCACCTGATCCTACTGTGCTGGTTCCAAATCCATGCATAACTATTTTCTACAGCCTGACCTACCTCTTTTAGGCATCACCCCACTATTCCGACTCTACTAAAAAGTCTACTATAGAGTGGCCTAGAAACATTCCGCTACAAGTACCTCACAACTCCAGTCTTTAACGCAACTCTCCTTAACAAGCTCTTCATACCTAAGCAACTTTTTCTCATGGGCTTATGTGATGTTTTCCTCCCATGGTACAAAAGTTCGATTAATAATACCTTCTTAACTTTTAAGCTCTATATCACCGTATTAGATCGATGGCTAGTCAACACAATTTCAAGACGAAACACTAATTGTCATGTAAGGTCATTGGGTACTTCCAATTTAACACCAGGTGTAAACTTCTTTTGTAAATTGATAGCTCTTCTCTTTCTCGGAATCGCTCATTCTTTCATAAACTCGATGTTTCCACATTCTCTATCAATTACATATTCTTCTGCGTTCTCACAAACCATAACAATGTACTGCCCTAGAACCTTCAAGATCTGGTTGTGCCTCCATGTGTACTTATCGAGTCCCTACTCACATCCTACAAGAATGTGTTCCAGCATCTCCCTAAAAGAACACACTGGACATTTCTCAACCTCGCTCACTTTCCACCTAACTTGGTTAACTAGACAAGGTAGCTGATCATGCACTGCCCTAAGCAAGAAGCTAAGCCTTGATTATTCCATCTGCCAGATGTACCCAAACTTTAAATGACAAACTGCGACATGTTTCTAACACATCCATAGATCTTGCTAAGCCTGAGATACTGCCTGTGCTACCCTTCTTTCTTCTTCAATCTTCCTTAATTCCTTTGTTGCCATTTTTCTGTTCTTCCACACTACCTTTCGAAAACCACATCTGACATTTCCAAAATAACCCTTTATCTATTTGTACTATTTCTACAATCTCCTTCATCACTATCCCATTTTCTATATCCGCAATTCCTGTGCCTACATTCCACTTTCTACCTGTGTTAAGATCAGGGCAATATTCCCTGATGGCCTTATCCTTTGATTCCTCCAATATCATTAGAAGCCTACCCTTATCAACTTTGTATTCTTCCACTAGTGATGGAACTAGAAGTGTTAACTTAAAGGTACCTGCATAGAGGGCGTTGTAGTCGAAACTCCTAGGTACCCCAAACCATTTTATAAGCTCCACATTAATCTTTCTTTACATAGCCTCAACCAGATATAGGGGTATATCATATACCTGCAGAGACCACAAAACCCTGGTAGGAGAGCAAACTGAAAACCCCACACTTTAAACTTTTCAGGCATGCCACATTTCTCGATAGCCTCCAATCTTTCACCATAATATGTAAACTGTAAAATTATTGGTAAACTGTTTATTCGGAATTTTACAGCACGAATTTAATATCGATAAGATTTCAAGGTAGAATTTTCAGAATTATATAGTATAAATTCAATTTTATTGACCAACTTATATTATGAGAAATGTTTTACCCCATCATAAAAAAAGAAGAAAGAAAATGAATTAGGTTACAAATACCTACAAAACGGATGATTCTTTTTGTTTGGTTGGTTTTGAATTTCGCGCAAAGCTACACGAAGGCTATCTGCGCTAGCTGTCCCTAATTTAGCAGTGTAAGACTAGAGGGAAGACAGCTAGTCATCACCACCCACCGCCAACTCTTCGGCTACTTTTTTTACCAACGAATAGTGCGATTGACCGTCACATAATATAACGCCCCCACGGCTGAAAGGGCGAGCATGTTTGATGTGACGGGGATTCGAACCCGCGTCCCTCAGATTGCGAGTCGAGCGCCCTAACCACCTGGCCATGCCGGGCCCACAAAACGGATGAAACGGAGGTTCTAACGCTTGTATGTCAAAGAATGTGAGCCATATACTATGCATATCTTTTTGTTGTTGCCGTTTAAATTTCGAAATTTGTTGCAGTTATATGTTGGTTGATAAACGCCATAAACATTATACACATAAAAAAAATTCAACCCGTAGGTTTTACTTTTCCGAAGTTTTTCTAAGATTAGTAAGAGAGGTTAGCTGTTTGACTTCTACACATTTAATTTAAATTTTCTTTTTGTACTAATAAATACGACCTTTCTTTCACACCTTTGAAGTCATCCGGGTGAATATACAGCATAAAGTTTATTTATTCTCACGTTCACTTGGTAATCTTGGCTTTAGAGTTAGATATAGCGGTATATATGATACGAGCGTCGCGTTCAATGGCGTTCCTGCGTTATTGTTGCTATTTTACTTGCTATCAACTTTTGATGCTATACATCATTATTGTGCTATATTAAAACACAAGATGGCGACTGCTATGAGTTTATCATTGATGAATATCTCTAAACTTGGAGAAGGTCGGTCAGTTTTAATTTTACTGCTAATGTACACTGCCATTGTATTTCCTTAGAATATTATGAGATAATGATTGCTTCCAGTTTATTGTTGAGGAAGACCTCTAAAAAGTAAGGTCAAAGGTCAAGATCAAGCAGCACTTCTCTTACTATTTCCATACACCACCACTGCATTTACTTATAATGGTAATTGCTTCCCATCTGTCATTGACAAAGATCTCTCACATTAAAGTCAAAGGTCAAGATCAGTGGGGCCTTCTTTTACTAACATATAACTATTTCTTATAGTTGATCATTCAAAAGTATCACCAAAATTAAACTTACGCGTGTATTGGTTTTCTTCTTGTTACTCTGAAATTTAAACTTGTACACAGCAACGAACAAAGAATCTCAGGTTTTGGTTGAAATAAATAAGAAAGATGTGGATATTCGTGTTAACAAGCAACTCAGAACTTAGTCAAGCACTTACAAAATCCAACATTCAAATTCACACGCAGACAGACTTAGAGTATATGCTGCTAAGTATGATAGAAAGGTTTGAAGGAGGCACCAGAAATGTCAAATTTTACAGAAACATATCGTGTAATGCCATTACGAGACAAGTTATTATGAGGCATCACTAAAGACTTGCGTTACTTGTGCCTAAACAATAGTTAACCTCCGAACAAACTTGGACTGAACAAAGAATTGAAGACTTTCATGTCTGATGACATATCACAAGGAAAATAAATGTTAGGTTCACATCAGGTTTCCATCAAACCATCACTAAAATGATTTTGAGGCCTTCCTCTGTTTGTTATACTACCATCTAAGTCATTCGCTCAGTAATAGAGATCCCAGGTCTGTTGATTGGAAAGGACAACCATTCTACTTGTGTGAAATCTTTGAAATGTAATCAAACTGGATAGCGCGCCCTAGACAGACGAACTAAGGAAGCTTTACAGGCGGAATATATAGTGATTGGTAAAAATTTCACCGAGAACTGCTGATGCTTCAAAAACAAATGAAATCTTACTGAGTGAAGTAATGTGCCATAAAAAGGACGGTAAAAACATCATTTGTAGAAGTTTTGGACAAGAAACTCCCCAAGATTTTTAAAAACTTGTGCTTCAAACACCAACAGTCTTAAGTTTGTTAAAAACGTGTGCTTCAAAAACCAAAACTAAGTTTGTTACAGTATTATAAAATATTTAATTACTCTTACCTTCGTGAAACAAATTAGCTTTTGTAAAAGTTTTTATATTACGTAATTTCACTCACTTCTACAGCTTATAAAGCAAGTTTGCTCTTTTGCAGCAAAAACTTTATTTCCCATTAGATGACTTGCTGACACGAGTCAGGGCAACCATTTCGTAACACTCAATACCATTATTTCCCATCATACGACTTGCTGACCCGAGTCAGGGCAACCATTTTGTAACACTCAATTCCTTTATTTCCCATCATATGACTTGCTGACCCGAGTCAGGGCAACCATTTCGTAACACTCAATACCTTTATTTCCCATCAGATGACTTGCTGACCCGAGTCAGGGCAACCATTTCGTAACACTCAATACCTTTATTTCCCATCATATGACTTGCTGACCCGAGTTAGGGCAACCATTTCGTAACACTCAATACCTATGCGACTACTCTAAATCGAATAGCAAGATTGACAGTCAATTAAATTTACACCAAAGCTGAATGTGTAGAGCGTATTCACCGGTATATCGCGGCTCGTACCTTGGACGTTTATATCCACAACCCGCCTCGCTTACCACTAGACTACGCATGAATCCATCAGACATCGGTGTAAAAGTGTTGTATCAAGAGCACTCTTAAACTAATTGGAGCTTAAAATAACTCCCAGAATGCAGTAAGAAAACTGATGTCGATGAAGAACACACTACTTAACTTATGCATTTGTATAGCTCTTGTTGCGTGTAGTATAATTATTTTCAATTATAATCATTTTCATGACAATGATGAGTCAACGCCCTTTGCAAAAAATAAAATAAAATAAAATTTAAGAGGTAGTTGGCAAAAACAGAGTTCAGCGTTATAATTATTATTATTATTATAGTAGTGAAAATATTAGAGTTCTTCTTTAAAAAACAAGAGGGAATCCTCAATAGCCGCGACACTTGAAATTCTTTTAGGCAGGATTGGAGTAAATTAATCTACGACACCTTTATTTCCTTTTTATTAGCTATATTTTTGTGCGACAGCAATACCAAGCGTGGGGCGCACGTAAACCCGATTCAATTTTATTACTCATTAGGATTTCTACTAGCCTACCCTCGAAATGAAATTTTTTTAGGCAGAATTAGAATAAATTAATCTACGAGACCTTGGTCGTGATCAAATACATCAATCGAAAGGGTTTGACCTCTTGAGTCCAAAACTGTAATTAGATCTCAAATCGGTCATGAGATGGCGGAACTATGAACTAAAAGTTTGTAATTGAATTTTAAAAAAAAGCAAAAAAAAAACTCAAAGCCGTTCTATGAGCCGCTCTGTATCGATTAATACAAATATTTAT
>NW_013665837.1:234632-240326 GCF_000517525.1 Limulus polyphemus | reverse complement strand
ATATATATATATATATATATATGTTACATAAATTCGGGGGCGCAGATACAGGGACATTACTACCAATGTGAGGACTACAACAATAAAACAACCTTACACCAAAGGACTGGTGTAAACTAATAATAATCATCTTATCATTCTTTTTATTGCAAGAAAAATCAGAAGTAAGCGTTTTGACAATAGTGGGATACCCGAAATAAACCAATGCCTTGGCTACATTTTCAAGGCTTCAAAAATGTGACTTCATAAATTTGGTATATTAGAATAAATAAAGGAACAGCACGCATGTTCAGGATGAAATGGGTAAATAACAAGTATTTGAAACACAGTCAAGATTTTTTATGTGCACAGATTTAGTATAAAAATTGTTTTCAAATCTCTAATTCCAAAATGCTGTCGCAGAATGCTCTCATTTTGCTCACAACATTGGCGTAAAAATGCTAATGCTACTCGTAACACATTTCTAAAAAATTGTTGTCTTACAAGACTAAACTTTGTAACCAATTCGTTGTCACAAACCTATCAAAAATATAACTAAGAATGTGCTATTATTATTGTAATTTTATGATAGAACCATATAGCCAAATATATATATATATCGTAAATGTATTTCTGTGGGATAATAACACACCTTAGAATATATATAATTTTGTTTAATATGGCGACTACTATCGTCAATTGAAATGTTTAACTTTGTTAGACGTTGTTTTTTTTTTGGCTGTCTAGTGGCTCAGCGGTAAGAAGCCGGGTTTCGATTCCATCCATGGACAGGGCACATAGCCCATGGCGTACTTCTTCGCTTAACAAGAACAACTAAGAAGCGTTTTTTTTTTCTTATAGCTTCTCTAGAAGCGACCTTCTACTTTGAGTGTAAACTCAAAATTGGGCGAATGTATTCTGCATTTCGATCAACAAAATTAGTCTTAGGTGTAGAACGCTTTAAAACCTATAACGTATTATTGAACTTTCTGACTGAAAACCCCTACCGGGGTTATAAAGCATGCAATTTAAATTATCAGTCAATCTTATTGTGGTAGAATATCACACAAATATATGTTACTAATAAATTTCATGCTTCACCAAGTGGAGCGTTTTACACCCTAATATGAATAGCGTTTAAGTGTGAAAAGGTAAATAAACAACGTGACTTTAGCTATTTGTCTTACTGTGATGCAATATTAAAATGCATATTACAATAAAATGTCACGCCCAGCTAGCTAAGGCATTCTGCACTCAATAACAACACTTTTAGGAACAAACAAATATAAATGTTTCAACTATCACAAATAAGCGAGTTTAAATGTTAAACAATAGTGTTATTCCATACCTAGAGAACAGTCTTTAAAATTTCACTGGAATAATAGCTGGGTCAAAACAAATAGCAACGTTAAACAAGCCAATATAGAATAAATATTCAAGGACAATAACACGAGTACCCCACTTGGGTAAATAGCAACATAAATTATCTGTTAAATAAATGAATAGCGCATAGAATACGAGGATCCTTTTGAAACAGGCAAACAAATGGGGGGGGGGGATTTCAGCTCTGCCTAGCTCCAAACAGTGCACGATGCTTTTAGCTCCTCGTTGTTATATGTCCTACTATCAACTACAACACAGATTATAAGAAAATAAGCACCACCCACCTATTATAATCGCAGTTGAGCGGGACTGAATTAACCAGTCGAAGAGGCTCCTTTAACATAGAATTTAATGTAAACTTTGATGAAGACGAATGTTTCTTACGACTTCTCGTACGGGCGGTGAAGACCCTTCTCAATCTGCTTTTATTACACGGTGGTGGAGGATCTGTCTCAGTCTGCTGAAGTTGGACCAAGTCAACAGCAGACCCGCTAGCTCCCCTGTATTGACTGAACATTCTAGTATCGAGGTTTAATAGATTAAAAGGCATAGGCTAGACTGTAACTAACAGATATTTTGGGTATCAGATATCCGAGCAGAACTTAACTTGATCTTCTATAACAGTAGTTGCCCAACTCCTAGTAAAAAATTTCAGTATCTTGTAGTCTTGTCTCCTTATTTTTGCTTTCTTAACGTTTGTAAATCCACTTATTTTATGAACGTTCACGTATCCCTAAAAGTCAACGTAACCGAGTTCGATTTTTCTAAGAGTTTATCGAGTATAAATTACTCAGTAGATTTGGTTTAATACTTTCCAGTTCATCACTGAGTTTCTAAGTGTTTATAGTGTATAAATTACTCTCAGAAGTTTTGGCTTAACACTTGCCAGTTCATCACTAAGTTCGTTTTTTCTAAGAGTTTATAGAGTATAAATTACTCAGTAGTGTTGGCTTAACACTTGCCAGTTCATCACTAAGTTCGTTTTTTTCTAAGAGTTTATAGAGTATAAATTACTCTCAGTAGTTTTGGTTTAATACTTGCTAGTTCACTTATTCTAAGGGTTTGAAAATCTCGAAACTTATACTTGCCCAGTTCACTTGTTCTAAGGGTTTGAAAATCTCGAAACTCTTCTGGGCAAAGCTTCAACTTTTATTTTATAAAAGATTGAAACAGAGACTGAAGTTTGTTGATTCTCTAATTTTTGTTTCATTTGTAGTCGGATTAATTACCAGTAAATTACTGGAATCTCACCTGTGTTTCAGTTATAAAATCTTCCAACTACCAAGCGCTAGTACATTTCAGTTTCCGTGAACTGACTGATAGTCCCAATTTTTTTATCTTCAAATCTTCATATGTTTTGATTATTCCACACTTGCTTCAAAAATTCCTAGACATTTTATTATCCTTAATACATACATAAACAGGTTTAACCTGTTTATTTTTCTGATTGTACTATTTATATATACATAATATTTGTTCTCGATGAACAGAGCTATATCGGAATTGACAAAATTTTATAGCATCCGCTCAAAAATATTACTTGAAGATTCGGACTTTTTTTTGGCAAATCAGCTAAATTTATAAAACTTGAGACTGTTCGTAACATGTATGACCACTGGCTAGTAACGGACTAACTGCGCAATGGAAGTATCCTTATTTTGTCGAGATTGCACCGGCTAAACTAGGACATTCGCAAGCCCGCACGATTGTCTATCACAATAGCCTGGAAGGCAGGTGCATTGCACGTGAGTCCTTTAGCCTCGATCCAGGTAACAAACGCGCAGGCATGGTTGAAATTGCTGGCGTAATCAATTCAGTTTTGCCTTAAGTGAATCTTGTTCGAGACAGACTAAAGGTATGGTAGCTTGAGCAAAAAAGAACAACTATCCATTAGCAGACAAGATTTTGGTTAGTAGTGTTCGAGAAAACCTGGGATCACCAGGTGTTTACGTAATACAAGGCTAATGAGATGACCTTTGAAACAAAGATCGTAAATAACTATACTAAACAGATTAAACTAAAGTAAAAATGATAGGTTAATAATCACATATATAATAAAACAGATCACACTGGAAAAACCACATCGAACGCAACAAAAATAAAAGTGTTTCTTTCTTCCTACTAACATTGTCACTCAAATCACACGAACGTGAAGTTTCTGTTTTATTGCCACATGATTCCAAACACTTCATTTCCTTTTAATGATCTATCTTAAATCACATTTAAGGTCGCATTATTTGATGACAAGAAATGGCCTGTCAAGAAATGGCAAACTAATATATTTGTGTTGAATCATTTCTAACATTATGAAACAGTAGGAAAAAATCAAGTTATAGAAGTTTCCAACATGTGCTGGCGTTGTGATACATTATCGAATGAAAATATAGTTATCTTAATAATGACTAAGATACTCATGACTGGTAAAAACATTAATACGGGATAATTCAAGTAGAACTTGTTTTGATTCATCATCGAATAATTGAATTTTCATGAAAGAATTTTTGGCATCTTAGGAGATGAAATACATTATACTACCGATGAAAGTACCTGCTGTAGCTAAATTATTTGTTATCGCGTAAAAAAAATGGATCTAAACATTGTGTTCATTTCACCCTTGGGAAGCATCTTTCGACCTTATATCTTCTATTCTCTGCCTTCAGTGACATAAATATCGGGTGTAAATTTCAGGGACTTAACAATGGACTCTTATTACTCACTATTAGTTCTTCATTAAATCTAAAAACAAAGCCCTAGATCCCCGATTGATCTGGTAATTTATGTTTGGGTTTCACTCGACTTTCTGCTATTAAATGTTGGCAAACTCATATATATATCTTAGGATTTTTATTTAGGCTATGTTTTTATTTTTTGAATTTAAAAACTTTTGGAGGGAAGAATCTTTTCACGTCACGTGACGAGCATAAGGCTAAATGAACTACAGCTTTATTGAAAGTCTGTAGTCTATGAAAAGATTTAAACAATGTCAATGAAGATTTCGCAGTTCAGCGCGTCATAGGAAAGTCAAATTACGGAGGGGTGTTAAGAGAATCATGCGGATGTAAACAACACAGTTGTCGCATTTTGCCACCAGGGGTGCAACTATGACCTAATGTCTGATCAATCACGGAAATTATTCGAAATGCACCTATGTGAAAATGGATATTACAGTAGCAATGTGCGTCTCATCTGGGATGCTGGCCACTTTTCAGACAACTGCATCTTTAAACTATGAAATTGTGCTAGCCTTCCCACAGTACACATGTGGCTTCAGGTACTCCCACAGCCACGAATCGGTTAGTTTTAAGTCCAGTGAATAAGGAGGCCATTCACAAAGAAAGTGACGTCTAATGATTCTGTTCTGAAAGTGCTTCCACAAGGCGTGTTTCACCTGATTACCAATATGTGGAGGTGCACAATCTTGTATGAAAACCGTAGTGTCTATTACATTCTTTTGTTCCATCATGGAAATCACATTCGTTGCGAGTATTGCATGGTATTGCACAGCGTTTATTATGCAGGTTTGTAGTTTTTGTGTTAATGGTCCAATAACAAAGTTGGCCGAGAAACCATTATGGAGGTGTTGGGAAATGTTACATGTGGATAGCTTTCAACCAGATAATGCAGTTGTGCATGTTCACTCTTTCAGAAAAGGTGAAGTGTGTTTCATCAGTCAATAAGATATTGGCAGGCCACTGGTCATCGAATTCCAGCCTTGTCAAGAACTGTAACGTCAAGTCAACGTATCGGATGAAATCCGTCTCTCTCTCAGTGCTTGAACATGCTGTAGCCTGTAAGGAAACATTTGCAATGCTGACTGAAGAACCTTATGAATAGTTGACGACATAATTTGCGCTGCTGCACCCATGTGCACTTGTGCTGGCTTGTTGTGCTACGACATGGCTGACCTCGATGATAGTTTCAATAGAGGTCATTTATCTTCTTGTGCCTGGCTTATCTCATATTATTTTATGAACACTCCTCTGTGGATGTTATGCACCCTACGGTATTCTCTGAAAGCTGTCTTGGCATTACATCCTTTGGTGTAATAAAATTTCAATAGTTCACCTCTTTATGCACTTTTCAGTTTCATATTGGTTCAATGAGCTGCACTACAACCGATAAGACCATTTATACCCATGGGAAATGTGTGAAAAACATCACAGTGGTGACCTCTGACGGCAGCATGTGACAACTGTGGTACCTCTGGCGGCAGCATGTGACAACTGCGGTACCTCTGGCGGCAGCATGTGACAACTGCGGTACCTATGGCGGCAGCATGTGACAACAGTGGTACTTCTGGCTTGTTTGTTTTGTTTGTTTGTTTTTGGAATT
>NW_013665837.1:223938-234096 GCF_000517525.1 Limulus polyphemus | reverse complement strand
GCATGTGACAACAGTGGTACCTCTGGCGGCAGCATGTGACAACTGCGGTACCTCTGGCGGCAGCATGTGACAACAGTGGTACCTCTGGCGGCAGCATGTGACAACTGCTGTATTTGCATCTGCATGATTTCTTTAACGTTCCTGTGCAATTTCATCTTCCTGAAATTTGAGAGATAAGAAGCAATGAACTGCGAAACTTTCTTTATAATCACTCAACGCATATTAGGCGGGACTAGATTAGATTGCTGATTGATTGAGTCAGCCAGTTAGTCCAGCTAACCTTTCAGTTTATATTTTCAACAGTGCAATAGAGATACGAGAAGTTCCATATGTACGAGAAAATTAGCAAGTAAGTAGAATTTCTGTTGTGACATTTTCTATTTTTGAAATTAGGCCTATCGTTAGTTACATGGAAGTTGTGCAAGTTGTAAAACTTGTAGTTGTAGAAATAAAATGTTTTCGTTAAGTGGACAGGACTTTGCAGTCTTCCTTTAATCGTCCAATAATAAAAACCATTACATCAGTTTTCAAGGCTGCTTATTTATTAATATAAGGATAGAACATGTAACTTCAGAAAAAATGATGCTATTAAACCTATTTACGTCAATGACAATTAATTATTTTCAATGCACAATAACACCATTTGAAATATAAGCCTAGAAAGAAAAGCAGTTACATGAGGGATCATATCGTCATTACTGGGGCGGATTTAAGCATCCAGAACTTAAGATGCACGATAACTAATTTAGTCAGACATGGAAGATTAGGAAGTTTAATTTGAACCACTGGAGCGATCGAATTAATAATTTTTTTACCTTGTTGCCTTTGCAAGTTTGCACTTTGTTGCAAGAAAATTCCTTTAGACTTTCATGCTAGGATTCTAATAGTTATTACTAATTAATATAAATTCCACGTACTTGTGAGTGTATCGAATTCGAATGTAGGTTGGGGGGGGGGGGTAGTAAATACCTAATTTATTTTTTCATACAGCCTCATTGGCTATTCGGTATACATACTTCATAATGTGACATTGATAAGATCCAACTAAACAGAAAATCATCAACACGTGTAAAGAAATATTTTTCATAAAATAGAAAGTTTGAAACCGACAAAAATCACAGGTCCAAGTAAGTATAAAAAAAATGACAACGACTTTGATTTTAAACTATTCAAGAAAATTTCATGAATTTTGCTGTTTTCCAAAATATTTTTGTTTTGAATAAATTCGCATGAGAAAATATCTGTTTCTTAAAAAATGGACTGGTCTTACGTAGGGTCATTATTTGTTCTGGAAAAGAAAAAACAGAACTACATCTTAATCTTTGATAATGTGTTTATTTGTTTTACCATTTACAGTATAGCAACTTAGTTTAGGAAACAGCCAAAGAAACGAGATTTTAGTTTATTGATATAAGGGAAACCAATTAGCAATAAATAATATAATAATGCAGTAAATTAAATAAATTAATTTTAGAAGACTCTTTGTCGGATTAATTCCAATAAACTTTCAGAGTATGAATTCTACAACAACAATAAAACCAATACGTGACTACTCATTACGTCTTGGTGCATCCTCGTAATATTCAAATTGGATAAAACATTTAAAAATTGAAAGGATATTTACATAATCAAATCTCATTGAAACAAACTGACACACTAAATAAAACATCTGGTTTGTTTTCCAAAGATTTAAGTCTATGAAATGTATCTCCATTTACGATGTTGATAAAAGAATTGCTAGACTCGCATTTTCCTTTCTTTCTTTTTTTTTTCCTTCTTTCAACTTTTCGATTAATTTTGTGTCTTACATGCGCAACTATACGCTACATAATACATTATTAACCAGCAAGTTAAGCGATAAGAAACTGCTTGGAGGAGAAGAAAAATAAGCTATAATACTATACTAGGTATTCCGAGTTTAAAATATCACTTACGTAGTTTCTGTTGAGTCTGTTAATTGTAAAACAAAACACACGTTTGCACAGTAGTGACAATTTACACTTAAAAGTTATTATTAACGACTTAGAAATCGAGAATTAGATTTCTGTTCTTAAAACATACGTTATGAAACGGTCGTCTTATTGTGACTTTATTTTACGTTTCGCACTTAATTTTTAAGCATTTGAAGAGTTTGTTAATTCTGTCTTATGTGTACTCCATACATTACTTGTACCAAACATGCTAATTGTACAACTGAACAAAAATCAAGTGTGCATTACTGACTTTTATTTAAACTGCACTACCAGATGTGCATGTTTGATATGTGCAACTGGGAAAAAAAAAGAAACGTGCGACATAAAAAGTAGTGCAAGAAAATATAAAACCATCGATAAGATAAAAAAGGCAAAAAATAGTCTAACGAAAAAAGGTGTAATTCAATCAATTAAAGATAGCTGAAAAGAACGAAAAAATAAACTGAACAAATGATAGACGACAAGAGGATAGAAACAGAGAGAGAGTGAAAGCACCCAATCTACTATCTAATAAAAGCGTGGCACCCAATCTACTATCTAATAAAAGCGTGAACAAGATAAAACAAACTTTTATAGAATATTCAGAGCTCTGAAGGGTTGAAACAACTGTAGTGGCTACTTGGTTTAGAAATTTAAAGTTTGTTCGGGTTTTGTAAAGCTCAAAGCTATACAATGGGCTAGCTGTTCATTGTCCAACGCGGGTATCAATCTTTAGTTATTAACATTATAAGTCCGCAAGCTTACAAGGGGACAAAACATGAAGTAAAAATCGGCCAATATTAAGCGTTACCTAGTACTCGCGGCTACTCTTAAACAATTAACAGGATTGACTGTCACTCTTATAACGCACACAGTTGAATGTGCGAGGTGTATTTGGCCCAGCTCAGGCCAGTTGAAAAGAAGTTTTCCAATAAATAAGGTTTCAGAGAATTTGAGAATATCTTATAGTTAGTTGAAATATATATTAAGGCAAGAAAACGGTATTTAATATTTCTTATAATAGTGTATGTTTTACAGGGTAAGAGTGAAAACAAAAAATAGATATATGTTCATGTTTACGACATTCAATATTTTCAGACACTTCTATCACTTTACGACATTCAATATTTTCAGACACTTCTATCACTTTACGACATTCAATATTTTCAGACACTTCTATCACTTTACGACATTCAATATTTTCAGACACTTCTATCACTTTACGACATTCAATATTTTCAGATACTTCTATCACTTTACGACATTCAATATTTTCAGATACTTCTATCACTTTACGACATTCAATATTTTCAGATACTTCTATCACTTTATGACATTCAATATTTTCAGATACTTCTATCACTTTACGACATTCAATATGTTCAGACACTTCTATCACTTTACGACATTCAATATTTTCAGATACTTCTATCACTTTACGACATTCAATATTTTCAGATACTTCTATCACTTTACGACATTCAATATTTTCAGATACTTCTATCACTTTACGACATTCAATATTTTCAGATACTTCTATCACTTCTTGCAAACTTTATCTTTCCTTCCATTACTTGTTTTCTTAATAACAACAAATTTGATAAATGGTAACTCCGTAAAAGGATGAGCTCACAATAATGCACAGTACAGAGTCATTTGTGGAAGTGACTGACTCTTACTGTTGGAAAATATATGACCTTTATATAAACAGCTAACAATATACGTGTGACAAAGTACCCTTCTTGCGCCTCAAAAAACTGTATCGGTCTTTCTTGAACTTATACGAATGCCGGAAATTACCAGCTCTGTTTTCTCCTCCACGACATTCCTTGTTTATTACGGAATCTGGCACTATTAGAGCTAGTAATTAATTGAGCGGAATAAGACAGTTGGTGTTCGATATCTGCAGTTGTTACCTCAGGGAGAATACCGAAAAGGAGTATATCAGTTGGTAAGGCTGCATACCTTTTAAATTATAGAAGATAGAACAATTCGCTTTCGATATTGTTTCGCTAACAAGCGATGGTGGAGCGTCCAATAACATTCGTGAGGTATGAGAACATAGGCAAGTGGAAATAGAAGCTTTATTTAGCAATATGATATTTATTCTCCCATGAGATACCCTAGAGGCTCTTGTTGAATGATTTATTTTTCGGTTATTTGACTGTTTTACTCTCGGCGGTGGACCAAACCTGTATCAGTAATATCAGTCTAAAAGTCAAGTAAATTTTATCATACAGAAATTAGACCAAATACGTGTAAGGTAAAGCAGAACGTTAAACAGCAGCATAGAAAAAAAATAACTTAAGCCGACGAAATAGATATAACAAAAATTAGAATACTAAGTAAATAAAAAAAAAGTAAACACGATAAACGATCGAGTTAACCTTCATGTGATTATAGACCTAAAGCGATACGTTATTTAAGACCACTAAGAAAACATCAGTTGGAATTTCTCAATTTTCTCTTTCTGTTTTCTTTTTCTTCTGTCACTTAATATCTAACCTTATGTTGATTACTTGAAGCAGAAAACTATTTTTCTGCATATTCAGGACATGTCTGTTTCTAATATTCCCACAAAACTACACAAGATTTATGTGACCCAACCGTCCCTAATTTTGGTCTGATGGACTAGAGGGAAGGCAGCTAGTCAACAACATTCACATCCAACACTTCGGCTTCTCTCGAGCTGAACAGTGCGATTTGATTGTCACTCTTATAACGCACTCACAAGACTAAAGTATGGAGCACAATGGTTTTTTCGTCAACGAAACGCGAACCACTGATACTTGGATAGGAGTCCAGAACGTTAACCACTGGATCAGGTTCGACGCATGAGGATACGTATTTTAACACTGTTACCTTCTTTCTATATCCAAGATATAAAGTGAGAGTGTCAAAGTTACAAGACTATGTTGTTTTCTAATGCTTTGTATAGTGCCGTACAGGTTATTTCTGTATCTGTATTAGTTGTACGTGAAAAATGTATGTTAGTTTAATCACACAGAGTTAACGCTACAGCAGTTTCTGTTGGTACTGTTAAAATAAAGTACTCACGGGGCTGCTTACGTCATGTCCACTAATAGATTTCACGTTGAAACTTTTGTAACATGACATTAATTGATTAAACAATACTGATATTTTAGAAACTGAATAATGAATTCTAGGACTATTTTGTCTGTATTAATTCATCACACAGTTCATTTTATGAACTAAAATAACGATGGGAAAGCAAGCTTAAACAGTTCAGATGCTGCGCATAATGAGGTATTTTATATGCAGGAAATAGTACAGATCGAGTCCTAATGTTCACTATGATATTCAATACTCACTATGGAGGGAAGTAAGCTAACTCTTTCCTTAATGATGTGAAGACAATCTATTCCCCTATTTAAACCCACCTTTCAACCCTCAGGACATGTCGAGCCATAAAGCTTTTCCAGTAGTTTCGGTACTACACTCTCAAGAGAAAATACTACGAATTTATTGAAAAATCCAAGATGATGTGCCATAAAAAATAAAGATAATAATAACGCCTGATATACACGTATATATCCATATCTTAAATAGGACACAAACTCTGAAGTTGTATCTCTTCACGTGCAGTTGGAAACATATCTACGACAAAACCTTGCTCCACCAATAAATGACAGAATTTAAAGTGAAATGGTGATAAAAAGGAATAAAATCGACATGTTTTTGTCTTTATTCTCCAACTGACGGGTTTTCTTATAAATATATTTCATGAAAGTTAAGATCACTTTACAATGATTTATTTCTAGAAATCTAGACGTTTCGCATGATAGTTATCGTTTTGATGTGTCAACAAAAATTTATGCAGTGTTCCATGTTTCAACATTTCGTATATAAAAAAACAACAACAGATTCTTAAGGCTAATGGCTTTTTATAATGTATTGATTTCTGCCAACGTTACTAACAAAATCATGCTTTCAAAACAAAACCGTCGGAAAAGAAGACAGGACTTATTATAGTATATTTTTAGTGACGTCCAGCTCTTTCGGTAAACAATATATTAAAGCTCGTTTATCTTGGAACAAAAGTTATATAAAGTGTTCACGATATATACCCCAAATAGGAATATTTCATAGGTATACACGGTAAGTCATAAGTAGGTTTATTTTATTGTATTTCGCAAAAAGCTACATGAGGGCTATCTACGTTAGTCGTTCTTAAGTGAGATACTACTAAAGACAAGGCAGCCAGTGAACAGTACTCACTCTAGGGATACTGTTGTCAGATCAACTAGTTAGGTTTCACTGTCACTCTTATAACGCACAAACACACACGCCCCAAAGTACTGAGCGTAATTGTTTTTGTGAAGGGACGCGAACCACGCAAACTCAGCTCCACAGTCCGACACGCTAAGCACTGGGCCGCTCTTTACTTTCATAAGTAAATTTACAGAACGATGTTGTTGCACTAATGTAACAAAATACTATAATTTGTATTGCGCACCTGACTGAATAAACCATTGGTTCATTAATAGTGTAAACTTACTTATGATTCACTCTGTATTTTCAATGGGTCCGTCTGTAGTAACGTGTTCTATGAACTATCAATACAAAACCTCAAACTGACAAACGGCACAAGAGGCTTTGGATTTTTAAAATAGAGGGGAAGGGAGGACAAGTAGAGTGTAAAGCAATGTGGACACGCAAGTAGAAATCTTGGTGCGCGACTGAAATAACAACACACAATAATCAGTTGTTCCATTGAATGAACCTTTACTTTAGCAATTTCGCGACTAATGAATTAACGGATTATTTACTCGTTATTTCTCACTTATCTCTTCTAACTCCCACGTAGAGTCAACTGACCAATCTTGTTTAAATCTCTATTAGTGATATGGGTTTCACACAAGACCAGACTTGTCTTTCATGCACAACATCATTGGTCTCGAAAATGCTGGAGTAAGGCCCCATAAAACTGAACAGATTAAAATAATTTTGGGGTTTTAGTGATGTGTCAAGGTTTCTATTAATAATATTCAGGTTTTAGTGATGTATCAAGGTTTCTATTAATAATATTCAGGTTTTTAGTGATGTATCAAGGTTTCTATTAATAATATTCAGGTTTTAGTGATGTATCAAGGTTTCTGTTAATAATATTCAGGTTTTAGTGATGTATCAAGGTTTCTATGAATAATATTCAGGTTTTAGTGATGTATCAAGGTTTCTATTTGCATAAATCCATTTCAGTACACTTGTTGTATTTCGTGTTTTTTACAACTTTATTGTGCCTTTTGTCCGTTATCGTTTTTTGTATTGATTTCTTATTTTTCTTCACATGATGTGTCCAATAACATGACTTATTCTTAACAGAAGGCGATGAAATTACTAGAAATGCATCTAATATACTTTTAAACGTATCGTAATTAACTAGTGATCAATTTCTTGTTCATCGACCTCTTAAATGCTCGTTGATTACTAATTTGATCATAGCAACTGATCACGTTTAACCACCGATGGTTTTAGTCAATCGATAAAAATTCACAATAACTATGGTGTATGCCTATAGTGTTGCACCTAAAACATTTATAAAGGATATATTCACGAAGCATTAAGTGTTTGAAAATATTTATGCAATTGTCTAAACACGATGCATTGCCAGTTGAAAGTATACATTTAGTAGTACATGTAAGACCATCAAACGTTAATTTGACAGACATGTGAGGTAAAAATACTTCAGCTTATCATACCAAGTAGCAACAAAACATTCTAAGTCAGTAAAATCGTTTAATTTCCTCCTCGTGACATAAAGACAGACATGCAGTAAACATATTCTGTGTAGCAAAAGGAACATCACAACAATGGATTTAACCGACATTTGTATAGATTACGTTCAAGGTAAACATAATTAAAATTGTAGACTGAGAAAATTGCACTATCACCGCCAACAACAACAACAAGGGTTGTAACAAACTACAACAGTATTTTCTTATCAATCGAAGCTTAATGTTCAGCGCTCTTTTAGAATACCCACATGTATATTGGCTTTTAGGGCATAACATAAAATGTTGAAAAATTGTGTGTGATGAAAATATTATTTTACCTGTGGATTTTATATGGTTTGTTTTGTGATTTTTCGCGCAAAGCTACACGAGGGCTATCTGCGCTAGCCGTTCCTAATTTAGCAGTGATACACTAGATGGAAGGCAGCTAGTCATCACCTCCCACTTCCAACTCTTGGGCTACTCTTTTACTAACGAATAGCGGGATTGACCGTGACTTTATAACGCCCCCACAGCTGGGACGGTGGATTCGAAAACAGAGATTGCGAGCCAAGCGCCCTAACCACCTGGCCATGCCGGGCCGGATTTATATGATAAAACGCAGTCAATTATGACACGCCTTCCTGAAGAGACACTACCCTGTGTTCTCGATTACTTTCTGATTTCATTTACTTGCTCTTCCATTTCATTTCCAGTAACTACCTTCCCAGTTCTGGTTGCAGAAGGCGGATGGTAATTTCACATATGGGATATTCTGATCTTGAGAACTTATACTTACTTTTGCGTTTTAGCTGTAATGTTGTTCATTTCACAAGAACGAGAATAAAGGTAAAATTTGTTGTAGGTTCTACTTCTCCAACATTGTAGTCGGTTACTTTTTTTTCTACCCTTTATGTACAATTTCGATCTTGTTGTCTGGAGTATTAAAAAAAAACATTAATATATCATCAAAAGTACCAAAGTGCGATGTTGTTGAATCATGTTTTATTTCTTTGAAACGTTAACGATAACTGTTGTGTTAATCTTATAAATATTATAAGCATACTTCCCAAAGAAGCCGCCCCAGTAGGGACCTCAAAGGATACTGTGCAATGAGAGTTCTTAGAGGACAGAAGATCACATGACTCGTGATGTCATAGCCGTGTTAAGGTAGTTCATACTGGGTCCAACAAAAGGCGTGATTTTTTTATTATTATTTTTTTAGACGAGTGTTTAAATGTCTGGTTATAGGTGTGACTAGTTAAGTGAGTGTTCTTGTTATTGAGTTACTTTTTTGATATAAATAATTAAAGTCAGATTAACAAACTCTATCTCAGAACACCTGTAGTAACGAAACGAATTTAACACACGTTTTTACAGACTCTACCAAACACATTGTGCAATATAAGTATTGGGATTTTGGATTTAAGATAAAAGTACTTGTGCCCTCTGTCTTCATCCCTAATTTTGAGCTACTGACCAGCCAGCAGCACCCTACAACCAACAATCCCTACTAAGGCACTGAAAATAGTTTGTGGTGTCACCTGGATCATCAGCTCCGAAATCTGTTGTCTCTACCATAAAGCCAACAATTACCCCAAAATAAATCATAGTGAACGCTACATATATATTTTGCTCTATTGTAAGGTGAATTTTACCTGTATGTCTCATCAGGTGAGTTACTTAATGATAATGTGTTGTATAGTACAGATTTTTTAGGATAAAAAAAAAGACTGTCTTAGCAGTTATCAATGCCAATCTTTATTGGCATATGAAAAATTATATCTTTTTAATTATTACATCGTCTGTGCCTTTTATATTATCTGCTAACTTGGTTTACTGTTGATGTTTTTAAGTTTTCTCTCTTTCGGGTTTCTGATAAATGGCTCATTTTTAAAATACTGATCTAAGAATTATAATCCACTATCTAATAGGTTTTTTTTGTTATGTTAACAAATGTTTCAAAATGTGCGATAACAGTTCTATTTTAGAGTCTATGATTTTACTTACATACATTTATTATGTTCAACTACATAAATAATTTTGAGTTATAATGAGAAGATTAGAAAGCACTATTTTTTATACCCGAAAAAGTACAGACAACTTGATTTAGATGTTTACAACTAGTTTGTTAGAAATGTGGATAATCAGGTCTTGGGTCTATTTGAGTGATAACATTATGATATTGGAAGTAGGTAGGATAAATAGGGTTTATTTGAGTTATAATATAAAATATTGGAAGTAGGCAGGACAAGTAGAGTTTATTTGAGTTATAACATGATAATATTGGAAGTAGGTAGAAGAAGTAGTGTCTATTTGAGTGATAACATGATAATGTTGGAAGTAGGTAGGAGAAGTAGGGTCTATTTGAGTTATAACATGATAATATTGAAAGTAGGTAGAAGAAGTAGTGTCTATTTGAGTTATAACATGATAATATTGGAAGTAGGTAGAAGAAGTAGTGTCTATTTGAG
>NW_013665837.1:219768-223344 GCF_000517525.1 Limulus polyphemus | reverse complement strand
TTGAGTTATAACATGATAATATTGGAAGTAGGTAGGATAAGTAGGGTCTATTTGAGTTATAACATGATAATATTGGAAGTAGGTAGGATAAGTAGGGTCTATTTGAGTTATAACATGATAATATTGGAAGTAGGTAGGATAAATAGGGTTTATTTGAGTTATAATATAAAATATTGGAAGTAGGCAGGACAAGTAGAGTTTATTTGAGTGATAACATGATAATGTTGGAAGTAGGTAGGAGAAGTAGGGTCTATTTGAGTGATAACATGATAATGTTGGAAGTAGGTAGAAGAAGTAGGGTCTATTTGAATTATAAATACCTACTTCCAATATTATCATGGAAGTAGGGTCTATTTGAGTTATAACATGATAATATTGGAAGTAGGTAGAAGTAGGGTCTATTTGAGTTATAACATGATAATATTGGAAGTAGGTAGGATAAATATTAAAGTATTAAGTTTAGATTTTGAAAGTCCAGATGTGACTAATTTATTACCTTTTTGTTCATAATATAATTGTAGAAAATGAATTGCATCATGGTATGTAGGTTAATTGACTTACTAAATTTGAATATTTATTGATATGTTTGTACAATTAGCTTGCTGTTGTTCAAGAAACGAGAGTTGTTAAGAGCTAATGATAATGTTACGACATTGAAATATTTCTGTTAATACAATGGGCATGATATATTAGCAAAATAAAAATTTAATCTGAAAAACGGGCATCACACATGTCAGACCAAACACACAAAACAAACTTTATTTATTTATAGTGAATTCGTGATAACCACAAATATATTATTATTATTATTTAAACATCGAACATGAGAAATGCTTTCATTTTACGGGAAAAGTTATGTTATATTATTAGACGTGTAAAAACTATAAGTAACCCCAAAGTGAAACAAGAGGGAATCGTCAGTAGCCGCGGCACTTGCATTTTTTTTTTAAGCAGGGTTAGAGAAAATTAATCTATGAGACCTTGGTCGTAGTCAAATACATCAATCGAAAGAGTTTGACCTCCTGAGTCCAAAACTAACTATATCTCAAATCGGTCAAGAAATGACGGAGCTATGAGCTAAAATTTTGTACTTGAAAAAGAAGAAAAAAACTATGAGCCGCTATGCCGCGGTTAAATAGTAAACAATGGTGATTTCTGTAAAATATTGTAATAACATAACTGCTGTAATGTTGTAAAACTCCAAATGTATTTTCATGTGAAGAGAAACTAACATTTCCTAAAAGTTTAACCAAACAGTTATCTTTAGAATATGTAGAGTCCAAATATTTTCTAAAGTGTAAGAATCAATAAGCTTGTTTTTGTGGGCTTTAACATTAAAGTTCAGTAACACCTTTGTCCTAAGTTAGACTAAGATCAATTCTTAATGTTTAGTGATTATAAATCTTTTCTGTCACAACATTGTATACTAATAAATTCGGTACACTAAATGTGTACTACATTAATACAATATTTACAAACTAAATCAGAAGGTATAAATTAAAACGGTGTGACCTTAATTACACGTACGATCCAAGTTTAACATAACTTCCGCATTTGATGTACGATGTGAAAAATATTTAATATATACAAATAATGGTTTCACAAAATAGCTAGGTTACCAAAGCTACTTTAATATACAAGCTTGAAATATAATTTTTTTTTTATTAAAGTTATCCAGTTTTTTTTTTATAGATTTAGAAAACGTACTATCATGAATACGTGGGTAATGAAATGTTATTTGATTTGTTTTACGAAAAAAATCTTAAAGATTTTTTGTACACTTGGAATCCACGTTATCCAGTTAGGTGTTGCCTTTTTGATATAAAAAAATACATATTCTTTACATTTAACTAATATGCTGTAAATATTAAAAACAACTGTTCTTTATATTGTTTTGTTTTAACAACCTTGATGTTACTGAATTTTGTTTGCAAATGCTTCATATAGGATATATATATATATATAGTTTTAATATTTTATGTATAGGTGTAAACGTAGGTATGGAAAAAAATTTCTTTTTAGGGCCACTTAGATGAAATTGTAAGTTAAACTAGCCCACAGTGGCACACAGAGGTATGTCTGCGGTCTTACAACGCTAGAAACCGGGTTTCGATATCCGTGGTGGGCAGAGCACAGACAGCCCATTGTGCAGCTTTGTGCTTAACTACAAACAAACAAAAATAAATGAAAAAAAAAGTTAAACTATTGTACGATCAGTTATGTAAAATACGAAATCAACTTATTATATTATCATAACCTCTATCATACCCCCTGGTGGTCCCAATATAACTGCCAGGCCCTTTAATGGATTCATAAGAAACTAAGACATTTTGAACTACCTATAAACGCCTATGACGTCAGAGTGCAAGTGATCTTTTAACCTCTATGGACCACTGAGTGGCATCCTTTGATTTTCGCGTCAATAAAGACACAGTAACGAGCGTTCAAACTGCAGCTATGATACTAGACTTACATTATTGGCTTTTCTTTTTAGATCCACACTTTTCCCTATTTTTTCAGGTTTGAATTCTCTTTGTCCTTCAGAAAGACAGGTGACTAGTACAGATTAATTATACAGAGTTTTAGGAGAAAAAAGCTTGCCGATAATTCTTTTTCGTTCATGTTTAGCACTATATCCGGGTGTGTATCTGTTATACTTTTCTACCTTTTGAAGTCTCGACTCCGTAGAAACAAAAGTATTTGTAATATATGTTAATACGTTGTTGATACTTGAAACATATATTTGTAATATGTGTTAATACAGTGTTGATACTTGAAACTTATATTTGTAATATGTGTTAATACAGTGTTGATACTTGAAACTTATATTTGTAATATATGTTAATACAGTGTTGATACTTGAAACATATTTGTAATATGTGTTAATACAGTGTTGATACTTGAAACTTATATTTATGAAGCGCAGAATGTATATAACCCCCCACTATACTGGTACAGATATGTCGATGACACTTTTGCTGGTTTCAACTCTACAGAACACACACTAACTTTCTTTAAACACATAAATTCCATTCACCCCAACATCAAATTTACCATAGAACACGAAAACAATAAACAGTTATTCTTTCTTAACCTCAAAATTATTAGATCTGACACTGAGTTTAAAACCAAAATTCACCGCAAAAACACACACACTGGTCTCTACATCCCCTGGAATTCCGCTCATGACACCACACAAAAAATCAATACACTTAAAATCCTCATAAACACAGCCACAAGACTCTGTTCAACGGACTACATAAATGAAGAAATTAACCACATAAAGCACTCATTCATTCACAACAATAAATTCCCACCAGCTATAGCTGAAAAGCTCGCCAACATTCCCCACAATAAAACTCAACTCACGAACAAAATTGACACTAACAAACCCAACAACAGTACATTACACTGCAGTTTACCTGTTGTTCCTTAAATCAGCTCAAGAATTATCCACACTTGGACTAAACTAGCCAGTAAACACAATATTCCTGTCAACGTCAAATTCTCACAAAAACCCGGCCCTAAATAAAAATCGTTACTAACCAAACATTATTTCGAATCACCCAATCCCCC
>NW_013665837.1:203848-218804 GCF_000517525.1 Limulus polyphemus | reverse complement strand
AATGCGATGCTCTGTTACATTCTACTTTTGTTTTTATTAATACAGGCTCATACAGTTCTTCCTAACTGAGGATCAGTTGAGTACTTACGGGAGGAGGTCAACTTTACATAGTCGCTTGAAACCTTCAGAGTAGGATCCATTAAGTAAAAACCCTGTTTCTAAGTGTTACAAAAATACACTTGTTGGTAAAGGAATAGTCACAAGTACTCACGTATTATGTCTTGTTGGTAAAGGAATAGTCACAAGTACTCACGTATTATGTCTTGTTGGTAAAGGAATAGTCACAAGTACTCACGTATTATGTCTTGTTGGTAAAGGAATAGTCACAAGTACTCACGTATTATGTCTTGTTGGTAAAGGAATAGTCACAAGTACTCACGTATTATGTCTGTATGTAGGAATTTATGAACTTCAGCCGTGATTCAATCCATTGTCGGGCCAAGCGCGACCCAGAGATTAGCGTGCCGGACTACGGATACATGGTTTGCGCCCCGTTACTGCTGAAAAAATAATCATGCTCCACATTTCGAAGCCGTGGGAACATTATAAAATTGACTTTAGTTTGCTAATTTAAAACTAAGGAAGTTGGCGCAGCTGACCCTCGAAAATCCTCTCGTGAAGTTCAACAACATTCCATTATTTTTAAATATTTCAATCACAAATGTACCTTGAAAATAAACATGCGTGTGTCGTTTAGACACGGTAAAAATATAGAAAAAAATGTTTAAATTATATTTTTTTTATTTTAGCTTATTTATGCATTCGTTTGGAAACTTTCGCTATTTTATAAAAATAAATCGTAACTATTGAAAAACATATTTTTATCAAGGGGACATTTGCTCAAATGATTTTTCCTCTTCACGACATTGGATCACCAGAGAAAGTTTGTATATTTTGACAAAATAATAAGGAAATCCACTCGATGTATTAGCAGAAAAAACAATGTTTTCTGATCTATAAAGATGATCACTAAGGGATATCCTCTTTATTAACGACTGTTTATATCTAAAATTAATATGTATTGTGGAAGTGAGTCGCTTTTCAAAGTGATGCAAGTTTGTTTGAAAAGAAAAAAATATAAGATACAATAATTGAAATAACTCCGGAGTGAAAAATAAAATGTCCCTCTTTTTTCTTCAATACATCAAACCAACTCAAGTTACCTACGCGTTATTTTTTTCAAATCGAAAAGACAAAGTTATTTGAGCTTAACCTTGAGACTAATGATTAAATGTATTCATATTAAATAACGAATCGACGTAAGTGCCTTTACAAAATTTAATTCTCATCATGCATGGAAAAAAAAATCCGAAGTTACGATGCGTGAATATGATGCCATTATGAAATTAAAACTAGTTTTAAAGCAATTAAACGCAGCATAGAATTAATTAATACTGAATAAATTACCATTCATTTGACCAAACCAAATGTACTTACCTCTTTATAAGCATTCCACCATCATCAACCTATACACGTTACCTAAATGTTTCTATCATATTTAGGGTATCCAAAGATAACATCTACCGTCAAATGATTTGAACATTTTGCTAAAGAGTACCTATAGACCTAAAAATCGCATTACTAAAGAGCAGACATCTTTGTTGATAAATTAGCTGTGGAAGGATGAAATTATCTGGGAATTCTTAATTCGCGTTACGACAAAGATGAAAACAGTTTTAAAACATTCTACACATAAGTTATCTATGAATAGAGAATTTGGTCGTTACGAGTATCCGGATTTTGAAGTTAATTAATTAATTTGTTGTTGTATTTTGGATTCACTTAAATGTTTAGTTAGAGCCCATCAAAACTTTACGAAAATCAAACCTAATTAACCATTTGATACTAATGTCTAATAACTTCATATACAGTTTGAAAAATATCTGACAACCTGGACAAAAAATACGAAGTTTTACAAATCATTTAAGGAAAAACAGTAAAACATCAGGTTTGGATTAACGATAGAATATGAATATGCAATATAGCAGCTAAATCTGAAAAATATAATATCTTATTTTTAATATGTTGGTGTAGTAAGCGTTAACGTATGGAGAAAGGGGACAAAGTAATTGTTTGTTTGTTTTTAATTATGCACAAAGCTACACAAGGGCTATCTGTGCTCTGCCCACCACGGGTATCGAAACCCGGTTTCTAGCGTTGTAAGTCCGCAGACATACCGCTGTGCCACTGGGGGGCAAACAAAGTAATTAAACGCTAAGTACTTAATATGCATTCTATTATAAGGATAGATAACTATGGTTACATATTATACCGCGAAAATAAAGAGTGCATTCAAAACGATGAAATTATATATTCAACATTCAAGTTTGTTGTTTTTTCGAACTTTTGTTTTATACTATCTATTTACGTAGTACGTAAATTATATAATTATTTTAGTAAATTCAGATCCATCATCAAATATATTACGTGGGGGATTACCTCTCCGGATAAACATCTGTTTAGATAGTAAATTAGTTACTTCGACCTCATGCAGTAAAAATTTGTTATTACTTCTTTTGTTGTATTTTTGTTACAGTTTTGCAAAACATGGCATTAATACGACATCGTTCGAAGTATTGGATAACTACATTGTTTTCCTCGACAAGGCTTTAAAAGACATGGGCACCAATTACTAATCCAACATATGTAATTAATCTGATAAAAAAAAAGAAAATAAATATATCGCGGTCAATTCTTCCGGGCCATGGATGCGATATAAGAATGGCAGTCAAATCCTACTGTTTGGTCAGACAAACAAGAATAGTCCACGAATGGTGATGACGAATACCTATTTTCATTATAGCCTGTCATTTCAAAATTAGGGACGGTTATCGCAGATAACGCTTGAGTAGTTTCGCACGAATATCCGAAAACAAACAAACAAATTATTACGTAAGTTTAAATGTACAGACGATTTTACAGTTACGAAATGTAATAACTGCATATCCCTTGCACAAAATATTTACTCAGTATGTTAGAAAGATTTTACTATCAGTTTGATCAAAAGTTAACATTTTGACGAAAAACAGAAATTTCCTTTGAAGATTACTCGTTTACTATCGAGTATTTTAATAAATATAGTAACAGTATTTTGTTGCTATCTAGTGTATTAATAAATATGGTAACAGTATTTTATTGCTATCTAGTATATTAATAAATATAGTAACAGTATTTTGTTGCTATCTAGTATATTAATAAATATAGTAACAGTATTTTCAACAAAATACTGTTGCCATATTTATTAATATACTAGCTAGCAACAAAATACTGTTACCATATTTATTAATATACTAGATAGCAACAAAATACTGTTACCATATTTATTAATATACTAGATAGCAACAAAATACTGTTACCATATTTATTAATATACTAGATAGCAATCTATCTAGTATATTAATAAATATGGTAACAGTATTTTGTTGCTATCTAGTATATTAATAAATATGGTAACAGTATTTTGTTGCTATCTAGTATATTAATAAATATGGTAGCAGTATTTTGTGTTTTCAAGTTATTATGAATAAAAGTAAATTTTTTGAACCTGCTTTTATCTTACATAATGCATAAAAGTTACAAAAGCGCTTCATACATAACGGATTTTTGTACAAAAAATTCTCAGAAACACAAACAAAATGTTATTTCTTATAACATTTATAGTATAAAACGAATGTAAAACTGATTTACAAAGTCCTCAAATATTTGTATTTTTTTCTGTTGAATTTTTCTGAATTTTTTTATATGTTTTCGCTCCTTTTTATTGCTTTTATCTCACTTTGGCATAGTGGTTATGGTAATTGATTCGCAATTTGCGGGTCACGAAGTCGAAACTCCTCATCGAATATGCTCACCGTTTCACCCATGAGGGCGTTATAATGTTGTCAATCCCATTATTCATTGATAAAATAGTAGTCCAAGAGTTGGCGATGGGTGGTGTTGACTAACTGCCTTTCCTCTAGTCTATCGCTTCAAAATTGGGAACGGCTGGTGCAAATAACTCTCGAATATATTTTTGTGAAATTCAAAAAGAAACTTTTTTATTTTAAAGTTGCTTTTTCTTTTGATTGACGTGTGTTTTCAGTTTTAAGTTTTCTTCGGCTGTTAATTTAGTCCTATTTTTAAGTTCTTCGTAATTTTAAGCTTAGTTTTGGGACCCATCTTTAGTTTAATACTTCCCTGTCAACCAGCTCTAATTCTTCGCTTTCGTGACTTTGTTTCTCTATCTTCTTGCTATTAATTTCTTTATGGAGATACTTTTTCAAAACTTGCTAGAGTAGACGATAAGCAGCAAAACCTAACGAGAGTTAAAGAACTGTAAGTCAGTGATATGTGAGCCAAGAGCTCTATTTTGTTTCCAATTCTGTTTTAATTTCATTTTATGACGTTTGACGTTCCATACATTACTTTTATGTTTACTATGTTATTTTCTGGAATTAAATTATATGAATTTCACCGATTATCTACTATGCAGATGTATGGTATACGTGTTTAATATTATAATCTACACAGTAATTCTCAGACACATATAGCTTTATATACTTGATTTGTGAACTAAAGTTTGAACAAAACGACTTCTAATGCAGCTCGTTCGTTGATCCCTAGAGAATATAAAAAAAGAAACATTTTCAAAGAGTTGTGAGGGAGACCTAAAACTGGGGGATCATGGGTTTATAGGGGGTCTCAAACTAGATAGAACAAATTTATTTCAAATTTGGAACTAGCATGCAAGGAGCAGTTAAGAACAACAATATTAATTCAGATTTTGTAAGTTTTCAAATTTGAGTCCCCATATAGCAGTCAAAAGTGCCCTGGGGGCTTTCAGAATTAGACCCACAAATTTAGATGAAAATTGGCACGGACGTGTAAATAGTCGTTATAATTAGTATTTTTGTTTCTCGTGAATGTTTACTGGTAATATATTAGTATGTATGCAAACACATTTCTTACTTTTATTTAGTATACAAACATATGTAACATGCATATATAAATGTGAAAATAAATATACGTTCATATCTCGTATATAATGTCAATATGTTGTATATAAATAGTATTTGACTTTCATTTTCAGTGTGGTTTTACTACACGCTTTATTTGTTTGTTTTAAGCTAAGCACAAAGCTACACAATGGGCTATCTGTACTCTGCCCACCACGGTTATTGAAACCCTGTTTTCAGCATTTTATGTCCGCGGATATAACGTTGTGCCAGTGATGAGCAACTTAAATCAATTAAAATCTAAGAAATTAGAAAGGTTTATTAAAATTGAAAATATGAGAATATAAATGATGCAATAACGTTGCTAATATTGTTTATGTCACGAATATATATATATGTATAAACACATATGCATGTGTGTGTGTGTGTGTGTGTTTATAAGGATAAAACAACAGATACCTTATTATTAAAATCAAGAAACTTCCTTCATCTTCATACAAAAATA
Source organism: Limulus polyphemus (assembly GCF_000517525.1). Classification (NCBI taxonomy): domain Eukaryota; kingdom Metazoa; phylum Arthropoda; class Merostomata; order Xiphosura; family Limulidae; genus Limulus; species Limulus polyphemus. The sequence goes on along the minus strand of NW_013665837.1, from coordinate 213,365 downwards.
TAATTTCTTAGTTATTCAGATCTGGAATATCTTTTAAAATTAGCACTTTTAGTTACAAGGCTTAAGCATGATGGTTTTCAACAACACAACTTATCACTGAATACAGTTGTTTAAACATTTGTTTACCAACAAGTAAAAGCTTGGAATGGTCTATTTTTTCATTGGGGATGTGTCCGTGAACCAGAATAGTTTAGTTCTCCGAAACTAGTCTGGCTCACAGACACACCTAATGAAAGAATAGACCATTCCAAACTTTTACTTGTTGTTAAACAAATGTTTAAACAACTCAATTCAATTATGTACCAGCTACCCAATTAACAAACAATGGTATTGGATAATTTTTATATCATACAAAACAATAAAGTTACAGTAGAAAGTGGATTTCTTTACTATTTCAGTTACACTATCCTGTTTTGGCTTTCGTCACGTTTAGAAATTACATAAGATGTACATCACGTGTGTGTTAAATAGCTTTTCTGGTTATTGAAGATCGTTTATTCAATTAAGTGCCTATTTCAACAGAGAGGAAATTGATTGATGTACTATATTATTGGACATTTTAACCTAAACGACATGTTATATGTACGTAAGCTAAATGGTCAGATCAGTGACACTCTGACTTAGATACAAAGGTTCCTAATTTTGAAATACTCACTAGAGAGACAGCGACTATAAGGCAACATTCGCCTCTCCAAGGACTTTGTTCGATTCTGAACCGAATGCCCAGATTGACTGTCTTTTCAGAACATGTCTGAAACTACAAGTCAGGAGTGTGTTCAGCTACGTAATGTCTCAATATTTGGACCATTTTGTCAACATTCGACAAGAAAATCACTAGGCTACGCCCGGTCTTACATTAGTGGAGTTTGGAAAGTAAATTCCACTTTTCATTTTTTGATGTAGAAAGCTCAGATTTCAATATGCTGTTATAGAAGTATGAGATTTTAACAGGCACGTGTGAGGAATGCCAGCTTCAGGAAATGAATTTTATTCATCACTCTCAGCGGAACTTATATTTATTAATGCATTCTTATATCTTTCCTCTTTTTTTTTTTTTGTTGTTGTATAAGGTTTTCAACCGATTTTCCAGAACAGGCTAGAGACAGAGAAAGGGAACTTCAGATACAGATGTGGTTGGCTTGAACATCCATACCAACTCCTTTTTTGTTAAAATTATTGTCTCATTTCACATGTGAAGCTAACTAGCAGAGGTTACGTTTGAAAGATGTATTATACAGCACTGAATTCGTCCTAATTTATCAGATACTTTTGTAGCAGTGTTATACAGAGGATTGAAAAAGTTATGTTAAAACGATTTTGAGTAAATAAATTAGCAAGTTACGTGACAAACACAGCCGATATAAAATTGCCGTTGAACCGAATGCATCAGAACTACATTTTAGCATTGTCTGGCGTTACGTGGGTAAAGTGTTTCAACCGAAAATTGTTCGTTTTTGAAAGGGCATGTTCCAGCCCTTTTCAACGCAAAATATTTTTACACTCAGATCGTAAAGATATGTTAAGGTCGGGGATATATAATTTCCAAGATGGAGATTTTCCTTGTTAGTAATAGCATTGGAAAAAAAAAGGAATATAGATCAACTTGGGACACCAGGACTACCCAGAAAGAAACCTGCAACTTTTTATCCCAGATGTGGTAAGTAAAATGCGGCGTTTTGTAACAGGTAAGAATTCCCGGAAAACGAAGGTCAATGGCAAATGTCATTCATGTGTTTCAGGCAACAATATGCAATATAGTTAATGAGGAACTTCGCCTGAAAAATCAACACAAGTCACGTACACACAAATTACTTCTACTACATATCATATTAACCACCACATACTTGAAGGATGAAACGTGTATTCATACTATTCCATACGAAGACACACTTATCAAGTGGCCGGAAACAAAGCCTTTGGGTATTTGTGTGATTACACTGTTTAAACAGGCGCTGAGAAGTCGTTGCCGTCATTTTCTAGATGACGTGTGGAAAGCAACAGGAAAGAAGATGTACTTTGAACATGACAACCTTACAATAAGGGCTTTTACAGTGGAAACAATGCTGCAGATTGTTTCTAAAGATTCACGGATGTCAAATACAGCACAACCATACGTGACGACATGGGCTGCAACGACGTGAAGATTCCTCAATATCGTTTTCATATTACATACTCAGCCTGTGTATTTTATCATGCTCTAATTGCATTTTGCACCCTTACGTCCATCAATTTTTGTGTAATAGTTTATATAATTTTAATAAACAAACAGTTGAGATGTTGTGCGTCCTACGTGCTTAAATCAGCGGGATCATCAGTTGATTGCCACCTGATTTAAGGAGTTTCGGCTCTCTTACAATCAGTTCTCCCTCGAGATGGAGGGCTAGCACTGAATAAATCACCATCTTTCTGTCATGGATTAATGTCACCTGACATAAAAAGCTGATGTTATTTAACCTACAGTTTATCTACTTTGTCCACACCAACAATGATCTGATTCTACTGCCTCCTACACAACTCTACTCACTGACTTTAGCTCTTTTCTTGAAATCTAGGTTGCATAGCCACTTGTGAAAAGAGTTCGCAACGAAACCATGATAGTCGACTTTAAAGGAATAACAAGAAACCTTCCAACATCTATTTACACACTCTGTTCCCAGTTTTACCTGTTTCTGCTTTTGGGCTTCATCAATGTTTTCCTCCCAGGGGACTGTCAACCCTCCTATGAACACATTCTTTCCGGTTCTTGATCAGATAATAATGACTGACCTTGGTATGGTGGTCCTATTTCTGCTGTAAACAACAATCGAGATCAGACCCAACGCACCAATTACTTGCAGTGAAAATATATTGGATCTTCAATTGCTGCTGTACAGCCTTGGCTGGGAACCTTCCTTCTCAAACTACATGAAGTGCCTCGTGCTACTGAGAGCTTGCTCAGAGTTGTTTTTATTTCAACTTTTGGTTTAACAGCCTCTGTAACTGATCTGAGAACTTTGTTTTGCTGCGAGGTACACATACCATCAAAGAAAAAAAGAAGTGAATGCACTGATTATATGTTCTAAGATTCCCTTATTTCCTCGTACATGACAGCTATCTGTCTTGTCTTCATTTCAATTGCTGAGATCGACTGATGCTAGAAGCAGATAGTAAGTTCACCTCCACAGGAATAAGGTTCATGATTGTTCATTTCTTCATTCAACACTCGCCCACCTTGTCAGCTTGCCCCAGAACTGTAGCCAACCTCTTTTGCCTCTCTAATTTCCTGCATGACTAGCTCCCGTCACTCCTTATCGCTGGATGAAGACTACCACTTGTGGCTTGTCCTGTTTAGACCTTGGTGCATCAGTTGGATTGCAATAACTATTTCTTTGTACTTCAATCTTGACTCTTTCACTGCTACACTAGTAGTCCACTTTTGTTCTTATTTGATATCTGGCTGAACATCTTGATCACTGGGTCTTTGGAGTCTCTCAAAGTTATAAAGGACCTTGCCTTAACTACTTAGATATCCTCAACGAGGGAACGAATTGCTAAGAATGATTTTGTACTACTACTGCCGATGACGACATTTATCAAGCTATTCGAAACTCTAAGCCATATCTTGACGAACTTATTAATTTTATGCTCCACTGCCTCTAAATGGCTCATAGCTATCGCATATACGGTAATAGGCCACATAATCCATGGCATGAGATCATACTGCAAGTTTCAACCAGAAAACCATACTCATCAATTGATTCAAGCCCTTCGTTAACGTGCCTTGATAACTCTTGAGTTATCTTGATATCTTTAAGCTCCTCTGCGAAGAAGCGTTTCAGACTGGCTGCTCCTGAATAGATGGAATCTCTTCTCCACAAAACATGGAGTGGAAATTGACCAATTTCCCCCTTTTTGCAACAAGGTTCCGTAACTTTCTAGTTTTACACTTTATTCCCCATTCCATGAGCTCCCAAGTTTGTCCAGGATTACTCGTATCGCCTCAGTGAATGGACCGATAAGAGTAAGATCATCCATGAATGTTCGTATTGTTGTAATTCTTCTGCACCTCCTACCGTCACACCTATCTCTGTCTCTCTGCTGCTGTGATGACTTCCATTACCAGCACGAATAAAATTAGAGAAATGGCGCAACCATCACTATTCCAACTTTCCTAGGCTCAGCCATCGTGTTGTGTGTTGCGCGGTTGAAAACCGCATATGGAAGTCCTTGTAGTAGCTATAAAGGAATATTTCGCCTTCTCTGGGTTCCACAGGAAGTCCATGGCAAAATCAATCAGAGAATATGGAACAGACTCGCGAGCATTAACCTATTTGACTCCTGGTTAGTATGTATATACATGTATGTACTTGTGTAAAATTTACAGAAAATTATTATTACGTATATGTATATAGTTTGTTTGTTGGCTTTTTAATTTCGCGCAACTCTACTCAAAGACTATCTGTACTAATTGTCTCTAATTTAGTTGAGATGGAGTAGAGGGAAGGCAGCTAGTTAAGTCCACCCATTATCAACTATTCGGTCACTTTTTTCAACGAATAGTGGTATTGACCATCACATTATAACGCCCCACAGATTGCAGTTGAGCGTCCTAACCACCAAGACATGCCAGGCCTGATATATATATATGTAGTTGTAAAGAAAATAGTGAAAATACAAGAATCAAGTACGAATAATATTTTAAATTAAAAAAATCATAAGTATATTTAGCTGACCTTTATGTTTGTGTACACACACACACACACATACATGTGTATCGTTTATTAAGTATTGTTACTCGACTCTAACTGCAATCAAACAACAACAGGCTGTAACGAATGTCAATTCGACCCTTTGTATTTTGTTTGGAAATCCCTATTTGTAGAGTTATATGAAGAACTATTACTATTCTTATCTATTTATATGATGTGCATATTTTTATAAATATGTATATGGAAAAACTAAGTAGTCTAAAGGGTTAAAAATACACGCTGTTACAGAAATATGAGGGATATAATTTATAGGGAAAAGAAAATTTAAGTGCGAATATGTAGTCTGATAAACAATACCCACCCACCCCCCAAGCTTTAAGTGCGAATATGTAGTCTGATAAACAATACCCACCCACCCCCCCAAGCAAAGGGTCCCATGTTATACTTTTAATTTATTTTTATCCCATTTGGCTGAAAATATATATTTTAATGTAAATGAGATCAGATTTGCGTCCACATTAAGGAGAGGGTTTGTACGTTTGTAATTAAGCACAAAGCTACACACCCAGATTGTGGAGTTGTAAGTCCATAGACATGCCGCTGTGCCACTGGGGGGCTTAGGGAGAAGGAGTGAAATACAAAACACGAATGTACGTGTTTAGTACTTAGAATGAAAAAATGAATTCAGTATCGATTATTCAAATTACTTGATGTTCATTTAAACAACTGCCTAATGAATTGCTTTAAGTGAATATTCTGTTTCATGTTAATAAAACAGATTGTTTTCTGAAAGACGTCGTGAAGCTCTACATCTCTATATTGGAAAATTGATCCATTGTTGAAATAATTTTTAATAACATAGCGTATTCTCCTCACTCAACAATGTCTATTGTGTGTCTTACACAAATATAATATTGTTTGAAATTCAAACCGTAAAATTACCAGCAGAATAACATTTGTCAGAAATTCTATCACACTTTGTGTACCTACGAATCATTATAGATAAATGAGACAGTGCTATCTGGAAAACAGAAATAAAAAATAACAAGGGGATTTATTGTCGCCTATACATGGGGAAAAAATTGGGCTACAGGTATTTTTTAACATCCATTACTTTTTTAACGTTAAAATACAAACTGAAATGTAAAAATCAACCACGCTATTTAGAAACCATGAAACATGGAGCGTGCTTTCAAGGTATTGAAAAATAAAATTAAAAATAAACTCTACTTTCAGATTCACTAATAAACTTTATGGATGAAAACAAAAGTTTTAATGACATTCATAAGGAACAACTCTTGTCGTTATGATTACATTTTTTATCTTTATTCTCTTGAAAAGGTATTTGGAATATATCTAATGGTTAATCACAAGAAATAAACGTGTAAACACCAAAAAAATATTTCGAGTCAAATTAACTTTAATAATGTTTTTAACCAACGCTGAACATTGGTAGGAAAAAAATCTTCTTGAATAATTACCCTAAAGTATAACCGAGTTTGCTTCTTGGTAGAATGAGTTAATTGCTTAATTATATTTTTCATGAATATCTTCCTTGGTTAATTACGTCTTCCGAGCTTTAGAAAAGATTTTGTTTCTGTTCAGATTTCAAGAAGTTTCTCAGTTGCGCAGTTTCGTTTGCACCCGAAACTTGCACTTAAGAAAGAAATTATTACGTGTTTTTGCTTTGTTTTGGATTTTGCACAAAGTTACGTGAGGGCTATCTGTGCTAGTTGTTCCTAATTTAACAATGATAAACTAGAGGGAGGGTAGCTAGTTAACACTACCCACCGCCAACTCTTGGGCTAATCTTTTACTAACGAATAGTGGGATTGAACGACACGTTATATCGTCCCCGTGGCTGAAAATATTGCGACTCGAGCATGAAATTCTTGCTTACATTTGATTATATGAAATTATTTTGTAATAACTTTGGAAATATGAAGAGGTAAAAAATTTTAAGATACATATTTCCCAACAAAAACAGGAATTAAAATGTTGAATAAATATTGAACAATTTTATGCGTGTTAATGGGAGGGAAATAAAGAGAGTAAGTGAACCCTGTACAAAGTATAACTTGCGAAAAAAGCAAAATCAACAAAGACATAAAATGTTTATTTTTGTGTGTTTCTTGCTTATAGCAAAGCCACATCGGGCTATCTGCTGTGTCCGCCGTGGAGAATCGAACCCGTGATTCGAGCTTTGTAAATCCGAAAACTTACCGCTGTCCATCCGGGGGGGATGATATAAAATGTAGAGAGTCAAAACAGGAGGTGCGAGAAAGGAAATAAATGAAGAATAGCGTAAAATATAGAGAAAATGTAGTTGAAGAATTGGTCTATTGTTTATGGGCATCTAGTCATTATAATTACAAATATAAGTGAAAATAATACAGTGATTTAGATCTATTGTTTATGGGCATCTAGTCATTATAATTACAAATATAAGTGAAAAGAATACAATGATTTAGATCTATTGTTTATGGGCATCTAGTTATTATAATTACAAATATAAGTGAAAATAATACAGTGATTTAGATCTATTGTTTATGGGCATCTAGTCATTATAATTACAAATATAAGTGAAAATAATACAGTGATTTAGATGTGGATGTAAGTTTTCAATTGACCTCTGAACAAAGCCTAAGTATCACAGTTTTCTATGCCTAAATATAATGAATATGATTATTAGGACTCACTAAATTTGTTGGTTTAGTTATAAAATGCAGAAGCGTTCTGTACGTGATGCTTCAAATATATGTTATCACATCAAAGATATGTTGTCACAACTGCGTGTACGTTCAAATACGAGCAATGATATCCTTATAAAATATACACGAAATTTAACTCTCAGGTATTTTAACTGAATAGTTTTTATAGAGGGCAAAATTATTTTATAATAACTAATTGTTAACAACGGTTAAAATCTATCTAACTATATTTTTCTCTGATTTTTTATTAACACTGGGCACTTATAATAAAGAGCGTATGGCAAGTATATTGATACTTTCTGTTTTATACCAAAGAATATTACAAATTTTTCTTCACCGATTTTGAATAAAACTTTCACCATTAACGTCTGTTTTCGGTTGTTGTTGTTTTTCATTCAAAACTTTCATATCAAAAAATTATTATAACCAAATATGAAGAGAGTTTCGACGTTTCGTAACTGAACGGATAAGTGCGAAGCCAGATTTCTTTTTTTCGAACAAAGCGGAAGAAGTGACATTCAAAGAGTATTCCTTTAACAAGTAACATTTATATATACTTCCAAATATTAGAATAAGGTAGGAGACGGTGTAATAAGAAAATTAACTTTACCTAAACTTTACAGAGGGGTTACAGTATATTAATTAAAATTCAAGGAATGCAAACAGACTCGTTATAAAGAACAGTTTCTCTGTCTTTACGGTATATCCTCTAAACTTTACAGAGGGGATTACGGTATATCAATAAAAATTCAAGGAATGCAAACAGACTCGTTATAAAGAACAGTTTCTCTGTCTTTACGGTATATCCTCTAAACAGAGGGGATTACGGTATATCAATAAAAATTCAAGGAATGCAAACAGACTCGTTATAAAGAACAGTTTCTCTGTCTTTACGGTATATCCTCTAAACTTTACAGAGGGGATTACGGTATATCAATAAAAATTCAAGGAATGCAAACAGACTCGTTATAAAGAACAGTTTCTCTGTCCTTACAGTATATTCTTTAAATAAACTGGTTTAGACGGAGCAGTTAATTCTATAAAAATATCATCTTGTGTGCTTTCTTCTAATTTGAACATCAGTAGAATTTCTGATATTCGTATATCAGTTTCATTTGCTATAAAATTTAGAAAGTGTGTCTTAATCAACCACAAACATTGTGTCACAGTTTTGAGCACCATATTGTTATACTTACATCTCCCCCTTCCTGTGGAAACCTGATATTTTGAACAAACAAACGTGAAACATCCCTTTTGAATTTAAAGCGAGTTATATCTTATTTCTTTTTTAGCGGATAAAATAGTTTATCTAGAGTGTATCTGTTTAAAATCTTAAAAAGGTCTTTCAAGAAATTAAATTGAGTTTGTTTTTTGTTTTTCACTTTTGCGTCATTAAAAGTTAAAACTTATCTAAGACCGAGTTCTTCCTACACGTTAGTGTCAAGACCGCTGTTTGTCTAACAGTAGCCAAGGGTAACGACCTCTTACGTGAGCTGTAGATAAAACTCACCATTGTATTTTGTCACAGTTACCAGGATGCTTTCCTATTTCAGTTTATTACGATTACGAGTAACAAGCCCACGTGTTAAGTGGGTTTTAGTTTCTTTATTTTGTCAACGTAAAAGCATTAAAACTATTTTTTTTCATTTAGGACCTTATGTGGTCTAGTTTCTAGTGTGCTAGGAATGGGTCTGAGGTACCATGGTTCACACCCCATCAACATAAATAAAAAATTACGCTCCGCAGTTAGGGACTGTGGGTACGTTATAGGAGTGACAGTCAAATCGTACTGATCGATTAGAGTAGCCCAAGAGTTGGCTGAGGGTTCTGTTGAATACCTGACATTTCTATAATGTAATTGCTCAAAATTAGGAACGGTTAGCATAGGTAGTCCTTGTACAATTGTGCGGGAATATCCGGAACAAAGAAATACACTTTTCAGAAAACGTAGCTCGGACTTGAGTATTTTACATATTTTGTAAGTAAACGAATTTCATCTTTCGAAAAGACAGAAATATATATATATATATATAAACACATTCTTACGTGGATATAAAAGTTATTTATTTACAAATTATGAGACATTATTTAAAACTACAAAAAAATATGACGCACATA
>NW_013665837.1:198333-202953 GCF_000517525.1 Limulus polyphemus | reverse complement strand
AACGTGTACCCTTATATCCGTCTACTAAATCTAACGTGTACCCTTATATCCGTCTACTAAATCTAACGTGTACCCTTATATCCGTCTACTAAATCTAACGTGTACCCTTATATCCGTCTACTAAATCTAACGTGTACCTTTATATCCGTCTTCTAAATGTAACGTGTACCCTTATATCCGTCTACTAAATCTAACATGTACCTTTATACCCGTCTACTAAATCTAACGTGTACCCTTATATCCGTCTACTAAATCTAACGTGTACCCTTATATCCGTCTACTAAATCTAACGTGTACCCTTATATCACTATTATGGAAAATTATAGGATAATATATATATGTGTATGTGTTTGCTCTTTCAAGGGTACTATAAAAACTGATTCAAAGTATTAAACCCTGAAAAGAAATCCACGTGTTACGTCACTATGTCATATGGTATGCCGCTCTTGATCGCGGATGTACCTGTACATATCATATGAAGTTACCAAGTCTAATGAATAAAACAATTGAAAACCCCAAACTCTGCACTTAGCAACACGGCGTCGTTACACATGCGTACTAAACTATCTTAATCGAAGTAAATCAAACTTTACAAACTTTCGATAAACCATATATAAAAGATCTAATTGTATTCAATCCCTGGTACTGCCTGATTGCTTAATTAAGTATTTACGGGTAAGACCCGTATACATAATGTCATTGCACTTCGAAAGTTAATTTTATGCAGGATATATCTTTCTTTAAATCTGCCTGTCCCACGATGGGACAGCGGTAAGTCTACGGATTTACAACGCTAAAATCCAGAGTTCGATTCCCCGAGGTGGACACAGCAGATAGCCCAATGTCGCTTTGTTCTAAGACAAACGAACAGATCAAATCTGTTCGTTTACTTCTATGACATGACGTACACAGTTTTAGTGTAATAGTGAAAGTCGCTCCCGTGCTTTATAACTATTTAACTTATTTCAAGTTTAACGAGTTTTTAATAGCCACTGAAAGAAAGATGAAGTTCGTCAGGATTTTTCTCTTTCGGTTCAAATGTCTTGATAATGGCGAAGTGTTATATATATCATTAAATAAATAAATGTAAAAATTCGAAGGTGATAAACTAAGATAAATTAGACTTTTAGAGAAAAATCACCTTTAAAAACTATAGTTGTAATTTGTTTATTTCGCTACGTTTCGAGCAAACGCTCCTTTTTAAGCTAAAAACAAGCTTGGACTACCATAGTTTTTAATGTTGATTTTTTTCTAAATGTCTACTAAATATATATATATCATTAATTGTATTTGTTCATTAAGAATTCGATTGATTTTTGTTTTTTTTTACTCTTTTAATGTAACTTTTTCACATAGAATATTTTCATAGTTTCAAAAATTCGGCAAAACTTAATTGCTGAATAAGAACCATTACGGTTGTTGTTAGAAACTGTAGCAAGGGCCTGCGTGTCACGGAGAGTTGAGCCATTATGTACGTCTACCACGTGCGTTGGTCTCGTGCAATTCTACCGATACACATGTTGTTTAGTGCGCAACGGTAATTGTAGTCTACGTTTTATATAGTATCAACTAGATTGCATGTGATAGTCCTCTAGCAGCTTGTTTCATGCAGACAACGATTTTTCGATACTGTACGGTTTAGCTTGAATGTAAACCTCCGCCATGTCTGAGACAGTGGGGACTCTCCCCCTATATCCCACATCGAGGAAGTTCTCTCGTGTGAGGCACACAGTAAATGTGTATATGTACACACTCCGTTGTACTCTTAATTACACGCAACCATTGTTGGTGCGTTCGTTGCGTTTTGGTTAATCTGTTTGTTTGTTTGTTTTAAATTTCGCGCAAAGCTACACGAGGGCTATCTGCGCTAGCCGTCCCTAATTTAGCAGTGTAAGACTAGAGGGAAGGCAGCTAGTCATCACCACCCACCGCCAACTTTTGGGCTACTCCTTTTACCAACGAATAGTGGGATTGACCGTCACATTATAACGCCCCCACGGCTGAAAGGGCGAGCATGTTTGGTGTGATGGGCTTTATCGAGATAAAAATGTTTGAAGGATTATTGATTCTCAAAAACTCAAAGTTTTTCAAACTTCTACTAGCGGAATACTGTTCTTGCTGAGAAACATTTATAGAAAATATATATCATATAGAAGTTTGTTAATAATGTTGCATTAATCTTAAATTGATGACGATAACGGATGAAAAAATACATCTACCAACTATATTAACTTATAAAAGGTATAACAATACATATTAAACCACTTGACCGTAATCATATAATGAAATTATTAGTGTTATCAATAACAGCAAAGTGTAAGTAATTAGTGCTATCAATATTAACAAATTTAAGTTATTAGTGCTATCGTTAAGGGCTAATATTGATAGCACTAATAACTTAAACTTGGCTAATATTGATAGCACTAATAACTTAAACTTTGCTAATATTGATAGCACTAATAACTTAAACTTTGCTAATATTGATAGCACTAATAACTTAAACCTTGCTAATATTGATAGCACTAATAACCTAAACTTTGCTAATATTGATAGCACTAATAACCTAAACTTTGCTAATATTGATAGCACTAATAACCTAAACTTTGCTAATATTAAAAATAACGAACTATTTTAGATAAATTTTAATTCCACTTGTACGGTTCTCATTCACTCTTATCTTTTATATATTATTCAAATAGAAATTAGGGCAAAGGGGTTATTTATGCATAACCTTCATTCATTTTGAACTGATACACTATAGAAAAGACAGCTAATTAGCAACACCCACCGCCAATTCTTGTCTTATGGAATAGTAGAATTTGATCTTCTTATAACCCACAAATGGTTGGAAACCACGGATCCTCGTTTCACAGTGCGGGTGCGCTATCCATTAAGCTACACACCCAGGCTTCCGAGAGTACGTATTGAGTTTATATGTTTCGAGTGTACAAACCAGCGACATATCTCAGTGTAATTATATAGAATGTTGTTGTAGTAGACAAAACAATTTTTTTTAATCTTACCTAATCATTTATGTTTGTTTGGTTTCGCGCAGAGCTACTCAAGAGCTATCTGTGCTGGCTGTCCCTACTTTTGATGTGAGGGGTTACAGTGAAGAAAACTAGTCAACCCCACCCACTGCCAACTATTGGGCTACTCTTTACCAACAAATTGAGGGATTTATCGTCACATTTCAACGCTCACCCTACGACAGAAAGTGCGAACATGACCTATGACGAGTTTCGATCCCACGAATCGAGCGCCACAATCATTAGGCCATGTTAGGTTTACGCTAATAATAAAACAACATTTTTATTTTTATAAATTAATGTCCCAACATCATTATGAGCACCGATAATTTTCTTCTTTTATTTTTTTTTGCTGGAGCGAATTAACCTTTCGACCCCACGCTCAAAAAACTAAATACACAGTTGGACGTTACTAGAATTTATATCGTCATGTGGATTTAAATATCCAAACAGAATTTTATAAACTGAATTGTCGAATGGAAAATACTGCTGCCTCGGAATGGAGAGAAGACCCCTGCAAAGAGCAAGTATTGTAATATGTGTTTCTTTACCTTGATTGATTCGAAACTTTTTTTTATATAGAATAGCCTAAGCTCTTCTGAAAATAAAACCCAAATTTTTGTTGCTGTTGTTGTTCGCCTGATGTTATTTTCAGTGTCGTATACTATAAAGGTAACGAAAAAATTATTAATTTCTGTCAATGTTTTAGTAAAACAACAGCAGCAGCTGAAAAAATGTTAGATTTGCTAAACTATATTAATCACCAACAAGTATCTATCTATCTATCTAACAGGAAACAGAAGTAATTACAATGAAAAGGAATAGTGCTTTAGCAAGCCTTACAAGCAAACAGTTTTATATATATTATGTTCCATTGTGAACTCAATATTAGTGAGTAGTCTATTTATTAAGCAAGTGAATCCAGAAAATCCCAAGGCATTCTGGGTTTTTAATCAATCATTACGGCTTCAAGTTTAGGATTGGTAAGGGAATTAGTCTGACTTCTAAATAGGGTGAGGAATTTTCAGATAATATTGGCATTTAGGTATACAATGTACATGTGAGTGTGTGTGTGTGTGTTACTAATTCTAATTGAATAATGAAAAGTAAAGACAAAGTTTAATGAGCATGAAGAATGCAAGAAATCCAGAGAGTCAAAATGTAAAACTACTTAGTGATAAAAAATTAATTAGATAAAAATATTAGAGATAGAAAACCCGAATTTTCCGTCCATGTTTACAGAATAGATCTCGTCTCTCTCTCCCCTCATCAAACGTCAACTCTCATACTCACCACCGTGTGATTGCCATGGTTACGCTACCCTTATGATTGAACACGTGTCGGTCCAAATATGTACTCATCATAACTCAGATAAGAGAGAGATAGACGTTAAAACATACGCCAAAGTCTAAGGATGCCACTTACAAAAGCTGTAACTCTAATGGTTTACTCAGTTTTCTTCCTTTGTACTGATTAACCACGCTGCATGCTCTCTTTCCTTGGGAACATAAAAATCAAGCTAATAGCGTCATTCAATTAACTAACTAGCGAGACTTTTTATTAGATTATGTATATATATATATATATATAT
>NW_013665837.1:195530-197868 GCF_000517525.1 Limulus polyphemus | reverse complement strand
TATATGTCTTTAACAACGAGTGAGAAAGAGCGAAAAACAGTGTGCGAGTTAGTGATATTAACACACTACTGTTATGCGGCATTTCCTCTAACACACACATATAATACGTAAAATAATAGTATTTTCAACTTGAACCGTGTATCTTGCAACAAAAGAACTAAAACACCAGATTATAGATTCCTAAGGCTCAAATATAGACATTCGTAATCAAGAAAGTCTGACCAGAGAAAGGGCTACAAGGCAGCAGCATTCGCCGCCTTAGCGGTCATTCTGAATCGAACTGTTACAGTTATAAGATCCACACAAACACACGCACACACACACAGTTGAAAATGTGGAATGTGTTGAGAGACATATAGTGGTTCAAACCTTGGATCTTCTAATCCGAAACACGACAACCATTTGGTCGCACCTGATTGGAACAGGAAAGAACTGACAAAATAAGGACTTGAACAAATGAGGGTTCAAGTTTTTCAATACTGTTTTAGTCGGTTTTCGCAAAACGTCTTAACACACGAGTTTCAAATTTTGCATTAAGATATACAAGGGTTAAAATGTTTTTAAAAATCCATTAGATGTTCAACACAAACAATATGACAATAAAACTATTATATTTAGCAGGTGGACAATCTTCCGGTTGGAAAACAAGAAAACGATTGTGTTATATATTGTTTGTAAGACTTAAAACTACCTTCGCTTGTATTTTAAGTTTTGGTGAAAATTTTTGTTTTTCTCAAACCACAATACTTGAAAACTTAGAATAGTCTGTTTTTATTCAAAGTCCAAATGTTAGCGAATTGTTGGTGAAGTTATCGATGTTATTCGCCTAAAATCATTTGTGCAGGATAATTATTTTTTGAACTGCTATATTGGAATATTTTGGTTTTAAAAGGAAACTAGACTCAGAACATTCTTTTAATATAATGAACTCGTATAGAAGTTTGGTAACAAATGGTTGGTAATCATTAGGTTTCAAGCATTACTAAGAATTGCTTGAAAATGCAAGCAAGAATTTTCTCATTGTTTACTTTCGAATAAAGCACGAGTAGTAAAGCACTCTTCAGATATAAGCTCGTGATTAGATCGAAAAGAAAAAGATGACTGGCCTGTTTAAGGTTTGCTCTAATCCTTCGTTCAGAATTTGCTTGTTACGACATTCGACTTCTTAGCTGACTGTTCGCTATTTTAACTAGATGTCCTAAAAAAAGAGTGTATTCTCTTTATCAAATAAATAAATGATTGTCTGTTTTGCTGTTAAGCGCAAAACTACACCATGGGCTATTTGCATTCTGCCCATCGTGAGTATCAAAACCCAATTTTTAGCATTATATGCCCCCGGACTCAACGCTGAGCCGCAATGTACCAGGATATAAACTAATCAATATTTTTCTGTATAGTAAAATAAAACAAAAATTAGTAAATAATTCGTAATAAGAATTAGGCGATCGAACAGAATACTTATTATGACAGCAAACATGTCTTTAGTACTTTTGGAGCATACTTTAACTACGTTAGCCCTAGTATTAGATACATGGGCTCCATTGGCTTTTTAGAAATATTTTCTTCTAACCTATGCGACAAAATAGTCTATGGGTCCATGACTTTGTTAGTTACAGGCTTCCGAATAAAATACGAGTCACAAAAAAGTTAAACAGAATATACCATCAATATTACATTTAATCCCACCAGCCACTGTTGGGGAGAACAGAAAATAAATAAGTAACAGAGCCCAAGTATCTGCAGCCACTGATTTATTAACGCAAGTCTAACACTTTCTGCTCCAAAGATACTTTCTCTCTCTCTTTTTAACCGATATCCTTATATTGTTGTTTTATTCTCAGTGAAAGTAAAGAAATAAATCAAAGAAGCAAAATATATTAACTCCGATAAACAATATTATTTACAAAAATATGGGGTATTTTTCATGAAGCATTTTAGACTAGTAAGAAAAAAATACATTTTCCACTTTCGGATTCAAGAAATTGGTGATGTAGGTGGAGTTTCTAAAAACTGTGAAATGCGTGAAAATATAAAAAAGCCCTCCTTCCTTAAATTCAGTGACATAAAAATATATATATATATATATAAAAGAGGAAGTTTGTTTATTTTGTTCGCTATAGGAAACCAAACGGTTGAACTTACAAATTTTAAAATAATTTCAAGATAACCAGTTTTTTTACAAGAAATTTAATGATGCTATTTATTTTGTATTTGGTGTAGTATTCAATGACGAAATTGATAATTAATGATTATTGCGCCATTTTTTGTAATAAACATACAAACATAAGCACGTTTTGCACATAGAAAGCGTTATGGCGGGAGACACTCAGATCACCTT
>NW_013665837.1:187567-194762 GCF_000517525.1 Limulus polyphemus | reverse complement strand
ATATATATATATATATATAAAATAGGAAGTTTGTTTATTTGTTTATTTTGTTCGTTTCGTAATAACAAGTTTTTTACAAGAAATTTAATGATGCTATTTATTTTGTATTTGGTGTAGTATTTAATGACGAAATTGATAATTAATGATTATTGCGCCATTTTTTGTAATAAACATACAAACATAAGCACGTTTTGCACATAGAAAGCGTTATGGCGGGAGACACTCAGATCACCTTGCTGTCAACTGAGTATTTCCAAAAACAGTTTTCTTTAAATAGTGCTAAGTGGTTTCATAAGTGATTTAGTAACTTTGTGAATTGCAAGTTATTGTTTAGTGATACAGGTGATTATGCCACCCAAGAAACACCCTTTCTATGGAAAGTCTTCTGCAGCTAAAAGAATGCAAGCACAAAGAGCAGCTGAAACAGAAGAACGCAATCAAAGACTTCAAGCACAAGCTGCAAGACATGCTGCTCAAATACAGGAAGAGACTTTGGAACAACGTAAAGTTAGACTTCGAGCTCAAGCTGAGAAGCAGGCTACTCAAAGACAGCAAGAAACTGTTGAACAGCACAAAGCCAGAGTTCAGTCAGAATCGTAAAGACAAGCTGGATACAGACAACAAGAAACTTCTGAACAAAGCCAAACTAGGCTTCAAGCACAAAAATTAAGACAAATAACTTAAAGAGAGGAAGAAACAGAGGAGCAACATGATGTACGACTTCAGGCTCAAAGAACAATATAAACTCAAACACGATCTAATTTCAAATAAAGCTTTGTTTGATTAAATGCTTTTTTATTTCTCGCATTACAGCTTTTGTCTACTTACTAAATAATTTGCTGAAAAAGTACTGATCTATACATTTCAAATCTAAATTTTCACCGTGCAACGCCGGGTAACTTAGCTAGCGTATATCTATTTCTATTAGGGACTTATTTTTTTATCTTTCTGATGTATATTATCATGAACGAAATGACAGTAATTTTTAACATAAATTGGAAAAACAAAACTGTTGAGCAGGATGAAAAGCACGAACAACAGATTTGTGAGGGGAAAAGATTAAGTTAGGCTAGAACAATAAATTATGAAAAACATGTTTAATACACATTTCAGGATGTTCACATACCATCTTCGCATTTTACTGCAGGATTATAAATATAAAAAACAAGCAATGAAGATTACGGTAATTGTACAAAATCTCCATAAATAAACATGAAGACTCATCAATGAAAATGGAGTAAACTAGAATGTTCACAACAATAAATATGGAGTAAACTAGAATGTTCACAACAATAAATATGGAGTAAACTAGAATGTTCACAACAATAAATATGGAGTAAACTAGAATGTTCACAACAATAAATATGGAGTAAACTAGAATGTTCACAACAATAAATATGGAGTAAACTAGAATGTTCACAACAATAAATATGGAGTAAACTAGAATGTTCACAACAATAAATATGGAGTAAACTAGAATAAATAAATATGGAGTAAACTAGAATGTTCACAACAATAAATATGGAGTAAACTAGAATGTTCACAACAATAAATATGGAGTAAACTAGAATGTTCACAACAATAAATATGGAGTAAACTAGAATGTTCACAACAATAAATATGGAGTAAACTAGAATAAATTTAGTTCCATAAAAGTACAACAGTTAGTAAAATCTGGAAGATTCTATTTACTTAGTAGATTCTCTTATAAAGACGTGTATTACATTAATTTCTAGTCCCATTTAAAAACTGGGAAACTATAACTTATAGCCTGACAAAATGAATTAGGCCTATAATAATATTATTATTTATTTATCCTGAAGTCAGCTGTACAATAAAATATCAGAAGAGAAATTACGTCTAGTGCCTTTGTTTGTTTTTTCGTTTGTAATTAAGCAGAAAGCTACACAATGGGCCATCTGTGCTCTGCCAATCACGGGTATTGAAACCCGGATTCTAGCGTTGTAAGTCCGCAGACATACCGCTGTGCCACTGGGGGGGCCCAGTACCTTTCTTATGGAAACTGAACTATAGTGATCAGTACTTACAAATAAAAATCACGTGTCTAAACCTGGCTTCATCATCCTAGTGTGGATTGCGTTTCTCTATTTACTTATGTTTGAAGCTAAGTACTGATTAGTTTTATTGAAACACTGATATCACCATGAAATTTGAGCACGATCTTTTGGTTTCACAACTCGAGTGTACGATGGTTTGTGTTATGATAAAGACTACTTAATTTTGTTGATAAAATTATTAGGAGAGTTCTACTTGCATGTTGGTAAAGGAACGTGAGACCGCAGTAGCTAATAAAAAGGAAACTTATGGCACGATGAGCTTATTTTGAATGGACTCTAAAGGTGTCGAATTACAGTGACGCTTTCATACTGTGGTGTTTCTTGCCATTATTGAAATATATCAGTAAAAATGACAAAAAGTCATTATTTTGGATATATTTAGTAAGATTTATTACCACTTTCACTGGAGTGAAATGCGTCACTTATTTGAAAAAAACAACAAGAAATATATATTTCAATAGAAGTTTTTATAAGGAAAAGAATTTCAAAATTTGTCCCCAAGCAATTATCAAACCTTAATCTTACCTGGAATGTTTTCTGAAGAAAAAAAAACATTAACTTCGCTAATAAGAAAATATTATAACCCTAATAAAAACAAGTTTTAATGCTTTGAAAGTAACAGATAAACATAAACACAAAACATAAAGCTCATGGGTTACCAATAAATTAGGTATTTAAAAAGGCTTTAAAAACCTAAGGAAAATGAGAAAATAGAGCTATTTCAGTTCAGAAAATGAAACAATGTTTTTATTTTTCATATAATGGTAGTTATAGAAAGTCTGAACGGCTTCAAGCTAAAGAAAAAAAAAGTTTTCCTGCTCTTCTGTGTAGTTTTTTGTTAAAAGAGGCTTATCTGCTATTGATGTATTTGTTACATTTTACATGTTTCAAAGAATGTTCAAATCATCCAGTAACCACTGCCCTATTAGACAAGTTATTGTTACGACTAGAACGTTCCTTTTATCTTGCCTCTAACTTTTATCATTTCAAGTTATTAAATTAAACGTTCTTTAACATTTTTTTCCCGTGGTGTATGAAAGTATAATCATGTACTTTGAAAGAAATGTCATATTGATACAATCTCTGCATTAATAGATCTAAATTGTTAAAGGCAATTAAAACAAAATGCGAATATTCCCCAGAAATGTGTGCATTTTTTCATAGCAAAGCCACTTCGGGCTATCTGCTGTGTCCCCTGTGGGGAATTGAACCCCCGATCTTAGTGCTATAAATCCGTAGATTTATCGTTGTCCCACGAGGGACTCCACAGAAGTTCAAAGCAGAAAGAATAAGGATGTAGAAAGTTCTGTTTTAGTAGATATGACTAATTTGTCACGAGTTTCAAAAAACACAGAAATTACATCTTTCTATATGTAATACTGTTATATGTGTTTAAACAAGGAAATAATAATTACAGCGCGCAAATGTGAAGAAGTATAAAAAACTATCAATAACTAGCGATAAAAAAACAACATGGAAACGTGAACAAATCTAATTTGGGTAATAAAAAAACTCTAACCAACAGCAATATAAGAAAAACAACGTAAGACTGATTTAAATGCATTTTACATTTCTCTATAAACGCATAGATGTGCATATAAATAATTATTTACCTGAGGCATATTAATGTGGGTATTTTTTTCTCTCTCTCGTGGTCTCATAAATACAAACGAATTTTTTTTATCCTAGCATTAGAGAATAACTCAAGGTTTGATTATCCGGTGTTGCTATGGTAACAGTCTATACCGGAATATCGCATCTCTGGACATCCCCGCTGTCTATGACATTACAGGTTGAAATTCTTGATCTTTCTGTTGCAATTGAGTTAAACTTAGTCAATCGTAAATGTAAATGATGAAACTTAATATTTATCTTTTCGATAGAAATTTCACTAGAGGCCGTTCTGGTACAGAGTTTTCCCACCCAGCGATAGTAAGAGCAAGCAAAACCAAGATTTTAATGTATTGATTAAACAACCAGTTACAGTATTTAAACTATTCTTCACGAACGTTAAACAGCTGGTAATTGAAAGTAACACAGCGCCCCATCGTAGATTTAGCAGTAACCTCATTTAGAACCATAAACAATATCTATAAAAACAACTCAAAAGTACTGTTAATAAGAAAATAATGCCGGGAAAAGTTTTCCTAAGGGATTTATTATCGACCGAAAGTTGGAATAGTCAGTGTTAACATCCGGAGTATTGAGAAAATATGTCAAACGAACTCTGCATACTCAGAACGGATCCCAAAGATCCCTAATGTGGAGCCACTACTGTACCGTGAGGAAATACGATCCTTGTTCAGAACGGATCCCAAAGATCCCTAATGTGGAGCCACTACTGTACCGTGAGGAAATACGATCTTTGTTCAGAACAGATCCCAAAGATCCCTAATGTGGAGCCACTATGTACCGTGAGGAAATACGATCTTTGTTCAGAACGGACCCCAAAGATAAAGAATCGAGCCACGACTTTAAGTCAACGTGTCATTTTCGCCGCAATATGCAAGTACGAAAGGGAATTCAAACTATTCCGTTTGAAACGTTTCACTTGTGTCTTTGGGTTGTTGAAACGGGCTCTCGGAAGCCATCGTCCGCTTAAGATTGATAAACTTTAGAAAGCATGCGAAAAGGAGCGAGGAAATATTTACCAATCTGTTTTGCACAAAAGCCTCGTGCAGAGGAAACTGCTCTGCAGATAAATATTAGATAACCAGGATCATCACGAAGAACACCATCGGCAGTAAAAGAAAGGATCATAACTATTAAGCACTTATTCTTGCACCTTTATCGTGGATCGTGTACAACCCTTTGTATGACTAGGTTTACTCACAGATCCATGATTTGTAAATATTATTTTCTGGATTACTTTTTATAATGTGAGGAAACGATACATTTTAAACATATGAGACTGTAAAATGTTTGGGAGACAAGGAAGTGTCATTTAAATATGGAAACGAATCGATGCCACTGAATTATGTGTAAAGTTTCAGGTTCTCAAACTAAAAAAAAAAATAAGTGTTAATCTATTATAAAAATTACAAACGTAATTAAGGTGTCATTTGTAAGGCTTATTCATTAGGTTTTTAAACATTTGATTAGATATTTGAGAAATTGATTCAGTCACGTTTCAAAATCCTTCATGGATAAAGACTATCGTAAAGAAAAATGGAGAACTGTATGGATAGATAGATACAAACAGAATGATAGAAGAACAAATATAATATAGCTAGTTCACAAAGTGACATGAATTTATTTTGTTTGTTTTTTACACACCTCCCTAGCCAAATTATCAGGTAAATGTAAACTCAAAAGAAGTGCTCCAGTTCACCGTACAATATTTTTTTCTGTGATTCCTTATGCTTCTCATTACAGATTTTGAGAAAAAGAAACATGTGAAAAAAATAAGTAAAAATCAACTGATTCTGGGAATTTTGTTTTGTGGATATGATAAATTTGTAAATGTGCAATCAAACCGGAGGTCTGAATCTTGTTAGATAAACTTTTGATGAAATATTTATGTTTGTACATAACTCGATTGGAATAAAAGTAGCTACTAACCATTATGAGCCCATAGGAATAATAGGCTTGGTTTCAATTTCGCGCAAAGCTACTCGAGGGCCATCTGCGCTAGACGTCCCTAATTTAGCAGTGATAGACTACAGGAAAGTCAGCTAATGAACACTACTCACCGTCAACGCTTGGGCTACTTTGTTACCAACTAATAATGAAAGAGCGAACATGTTCGGTGACTAGGATTCAAACCCGCGACCCACAGAGTGCAACTCAAGTGCTCTAACCACCAGGCCATGCAAGGACCCAGAAATATTTACTTGTATACAAGTAACGTCCCAACCGGCCTGATGAGCCCTGGTATTTGGTGAACGGCTTCGTCGGCTCTGGGCGTAGTAGATATGGTGTATTTGATATATTTACATTCTTTATTTTTACTCAGTAAGTTCTCAGAATTATAAGTAATTTGTTTCTATCATATAATAATACTTTATTCCCTCATAGCTTTGGGTTGTGTTAAAATCGTATTTAATTCGATACTATAATGGAAGTATAAACTATTTAGGTATATTCACACAGAAAGATAAGGTACTGAAATAAACATTCAATAATATGTTCTACGATTTTAATTAACTGTCTTTCATATGAAATAGAAATGCAGCTATGTTGACCAAAACAGATAACATTTATACAAATACAATAAATGCCAGCAGTTCCCGACATAAAATGTATGTGCTTGTTTTGTCTAAACGTTGTGAGACTACGCCCCATTTCTTGTTTTTTGTAGCGATATGTTTATTAACTTGATTCACGTTTTACTCGTGTTTCCTGTGAACCTTACAACTTAATGGGATTTTTACAAGCTTGCGCATACGTTAATAGTTTTTGTTTTAAGTTTGTCAAGTACAGCCCCACCCAGAAAAGGGCAGTTGCAAGGAAAGCACTTACACGTAGAAAGATATCGTACGTAAGCATTGGTAACAAAAATACGTGACACTAGGGAGTAATAGACAGGAAAAAGTAAAAAAAAAAGAAAGTAAATTCTGAAAAGAGCAGTTGCTGATCATAGATAACGACTTGATCTTACACAGAGTTAAATATACATTGCTATTACTTATTTTCTACTATTAACTTGTTTTAATTACCTGTCTCGTAAAGCGTAATACTTTAATTTTAAAGTAAGGACTGAGAACCCCGGAGCGCTGCGATACGGTTCATGGAGAGGGTCACAGTACTTACATTGACTCTCAAATAACCCTGACGTCTGAAAAGTATTAGCGCTTACTGTATTTAATATCCAAACACCAAAATGAGTATTATGTGGGAAACTGTTTACAGAACAAAATAATAAAAAGTAACTTAAATGAAAGTAAGTCATTTCATTTCTCTGGATTATTTTCTTGGAGGCCCTCATAACTTTCTTGTATCAAGGTCCCTAGGACATTAGACTTCCTGACGGAAGTCTAATGTCCTGGGGACCTTGATACCAGAAAGTCAGGAAGTCTAATGTCCTGGGAACCTTGATACCAGAAAGTCAGGAAGTCTAATGTCCTAGGGACCTTGATACAAGAAAGTCAGGAAGTCTAATGTCCTAGGGACCTTGA
>NW_013665837.1:163966-186567 GCF_000517525.1 Limulus polyphemus | reverse complement strand
GGAAGTCTAATGTCCTGGGGACCTTGATACCAGAAAGTCAGGAAGTCTAATGTCCTGGGAACCTTGATACCAGAAAGTCAGGAAGTCTAATGTCCTAGGGACCTTGATACAAGAAAGTCAGGAAGTCTAATGTCCTAGGGACCTTGATACCAGAAAGTTAGGAAGTCTAATGTCCTAGGGACCTTGATACAAGAAAGTCAGGAAGTCTAATGTCCTGGGGACCTTGATACCAGAAAGTTAGGAAGTCTAATGTCCTGGGAACTTTGGGTCAAGAAAGTCTAGGAACACCAGCCATAGAATAGTGTACTTTATCTTTATTTTCTGCAGTGTACTTACACTCTTGTTATTGGATGATTTTCAGCATCTACAGATACGTTAAAGTGTTATCTTTCGCATAGATAGCCCTTAGGAAAGTTTGTTTTTTCCTACCTAACACATTATTCAAAACGTTAAATACACAAAAGAATAAGAGAGACGTGTCAAATGAACGCTCTTAAGAAGCAGTTCATCACAATCACAATGACATTAAGATCTTTGAGGACTCGCCATCACTTTACTTGCCACCTTCAGTTTAGTCTCAACAAAAATTCTTTGTGCTTGGAATAGCCTCTCAGCCATTACTTTACCTTTACGAAAGTCCCTAGCGAAGTTAATGTCATAATGCTCGTTCTATAATACAATATATAAAGTTTATTGAATTGTGCATCAAGTAGAAAACACGAGGCGTGAAGAATACAATGGGGACACACTGTATATAAAAAGAAACTGTACCAGTGCTTCCCAACATCAAATATAATAAAGTTTTTTTCTAGCGTCAGTGTTAGATGCTCAAAGAAGTAATAGTATTTTAGAAGTCATTACAGCAATATTAGTAGCAATAAATTTCGTAATACCTTTACTAGTAGTTTCATGAAAATAACAGAAAAAAGCACATTTTATTTTAACAACCGGAATTTTCTCTTCAAATTTCTTTTCTTTAAATCTTCCCGCTAACTCAATAAAGCATTGATAAAAAAGATGATTCCCCACGTCATGTTACAATGTAATGAATAATACAGATACATATATTTACACTCATCGTTCCAATGCTGCTCCTCCTACGTCGTTGGGTTTCTCATTTTGTATTAAACTCTTTTATCATCCCAATAATTTCAACCTTTTTGAAATGCCTAATACAAAGTTACATAAAAGATGATATTAATTTTATTTATCACTTACCAAAGAAATTTGAAAAATACATTTTAATATCATTAGATATAGTTTCCCTTTATCCAAGTATTAAATATGAAGATGATATAAAAGCTATCGAATATTATTTAGATAAATACCCGGATATATTACTTCCACGTTTTCATAAAATCGTAATAATTAAAGGTTTAAACCTTATTTTAGGCAATTATTTCTTTGTTTATAAAGGTAACATCCATCAACAAATCTCTGGAACGTCAATGGGAACAAAAGTAGCCTCCAGCTTATGCCACTTTAGTGATGAGATATTTTGAAATTCAAATGTCCAATGGTTGATTAAGTTATTTTGAAGGTAGCTATGCTAGTTACTTAAAGCCAAACTGAAAGATATATTTAGATTATTGTTTTTTTATCTTTATATTTTGGAATATTTCTTTATTTCAATCAAATTGGCCCTAATATAAAGTTTACTTTTGAAATGAGTAATTTAGGTTTATCATTTTTAAAAATATGGATTATAAAAAAACAGAATATGGTAAAAGTGAAGCGGATTTATATTACAAACCTACTAATTCACACCAGTATTTAGATTTTTTACAGTAATCATCCGGTAAGTAGGATATTAAATATCCCACTTTGACCACTCAAAGAATTTTTTCTACTGTTTCTGTCCCCCCCCCCCAGTGACACAGCGGTATATCTGCGGACTTCCAACGCTAAAAACCGGGTTTCGATACCCGTGGTGGGCAGAACACAGATAGACCCTTGTATAGCTTTGTGCTTAACTTCAAACAAACAAAATGTTGT
This sequence comes from Limulus polyphemus, assembly GCF_000517525.1. Lineage (NCBI taxonomy): Eukaryota > Metazoa > Arthropoda > Merostomata > Xiphosura > Limulidae > Limulus > Limulus polyphemus. The sequence continues at coordinate 184,572 of NW_013665837.1, read as the reverse complement.
TTCTAATTCGGAAGTACAACAGTAAAGACTGAATAGAACTAAACCGTAGGATGTATCATTATCCAGAAATTGTAATAGAGAGACGTTTCAAGTTAGCTAAACTTAGAGATAATTAACAAAATTCATAAAGATAAAACAAAATTAAGAAGATCAAAGTATTTCCGTCGCAATAATCGATTACCGTGAAATTAAAAGTGATATCAATTCTATACAAAAAAAAAAAACTGGAAAGAATTTCAGATAACCTTTGAAAGCTAAGTTTGAAAATAACAAATCATGTTATCACGAAGATAACCCAAAGTTTATATGCTAACCTAAATCAGCATCCATTACTTGTTTAACAAAGAGATGTTTAATTTTTTGTGCTCCCAAAATCAAGCATTTAATTTTAAATAAAAATCGGGTAGTCAATGTCAGCATTAGAAAATGTAAGCTGTAATCACCACTTTGCCACCTGTTCCGCTCATGCGTTTATTATCTTGCCTTCTTACTTGAAGCCAATGTTGTCATTTATATTTTCTTAATAGTTTCTACACAACACGGTTATCGGTTGTATTAGTTCACATAACTGATACGAAGATAGAAAATTAATGTTAACAGTTGCTGATGGGGTAAACTTCTCTTTGAAGAAACAATATATTTAAATTTTCTTCCAATAACAAATATTGAAAACCAGTACACTGAATTTTACAGCCGAATATTTTAATAAATTAAATACGTTTTTGAGAGACAATTCTAACACCAATTGTATGAATTGTTTTTAGTACTCAATTCATTAGTACGAAAGTTTTCTTCAAGTATTCTATTCTTACCTTTCCTTAGACTGACGATCTTTTATCAGTAAAAAGTGTTTAGATATTTCTTTATTCTATTTATTTTCACGTTCGAATGATCGCATACTTTTTACATTGATTTTGAAAGTATCGTTAGATAAATGACAAAAGACGCGATTTTAATTTACAAATATTAAGACTTCCGTTCATTTTCTCCAATGTCTCTCAAACTTTTGGACAGTGTTTTAACTTCACACTTCATCAGATTTGCATCTTTTTTTTGCATCAGTTGTGGTCTCCCGGTTGCTCACCGGTAAGTGGGCTTACAACGATAAAATCCTGGGTTCAATTTCCCCGATGTGGACAGAGTGCAAATAGCTCAATGCGTAACTTTGCACTAAAACAACAACAGCATCAGTAGTGACAATGTTGTGTTTAATTGCATATTGTTTTCACAAGAATGAGTAAAAAAGGTTTTCCAAAATACTTGTCAATATTTTCATCGCACGTAAACAGAAACAATTGTTTTATTGTATAAATTCCCCGCTTTTTATCCAGTTCGTTGCACCTGTTAATGCACTTTCTAATAAATGTGTTTATGAAATATTCTTAGTCTGTTGCATTAATTATGATAATATTATTATACACTTAAGCTCTTGGGTGGTGGTATACATTAAATTTCATTAGACAACGTATAATAAAAAATACACATACAGTGTTAGCCAAGATACAATAAACTATACGCATACAGTGTTAGCCAAGATACAATAAACTATACGCATACAGTGTTAGCCAAGATACAATAAACTATACACATACAGTGTTAGCCAAGATACAATAAACTATACACATACAGTGTTAGCCAAGCTACAATAAACTATACGCATACAGTGTTAGCCAAGATACAATAAACTATACACATACAGTGTTAGCCAAGATACAATAAACTATACGCATACAGTGTTAGCCAAGATACAATAAACTATACGCATACAGTGTTAGCCAAGATACAATAAACTATACGCATACAGTGTTAGCCAAGATACAATAAACTATACACATACAGTATTAGCCAAGCTACAATAAACTATACACATACAGTGTTAACCAAGATACAATAAACTCTCTATATGCAATATTTACATATATTTTATTTCGCACTTATATAACGCAATTAAATTAGTATTGTTGGTGGTTGGAATTATCTTAAGTTACCTTAAGAAGAGATAAAACTAGGCCAAAGCCCAGCTCTTAATCCGATCAGTCAGTTTCTTCAACTTTCTTTGAATATTTTAAGATTAAGTAATGGTGGATCGATAAAATAGCACTCTTGTTTATGGCATGTAACGAGTCCACATGTCTACAAGATGGCAGAATTGTGGCTAACGTATGCATTTAAGTGTTGGTTATAATAAAGAGGTACTACACTGATGAAATGTTTATTCTGTTTTCAAGTTCAAACATCCAATATACCTTTTTATGCCTTTTGCGTCTGTATGTGTGTTGTCACGGTTTAATGAACAACAAAGACGTTGGTAACATGTTAGAAAACCAATATCCACACCCATCCATCTACGCAAGCACATGTACGAACTTGTATGTGTATTAGAGCGTGCAGATACGGGTGCCTATAGAAACAATATCTCCCGCTCATTGATTTCATCTTAAGTTAAGTAAGAAATCTCCAGCAATCACATCGTGTCGAACGAACGGATTAATAACTACGATAACGAAACGAGCTTCTTCGCGGAGGTTTTCTTATGGACTGCAAGCGAAACCACGTAGTTAATTAGTGTATGCACAGAACTCCAATTACCTCGTCCATTCACACAAACATACACACGTTGCACTTGGTTGAATCCTCCCGATTTCGAGATGAAGTTATTAAGTTTATTTACATGAACAAGAATACAAATAAAGTTCAATTTAGCTGGCTAAAAGTAAAGAGGATTTATCATTCGATAAACAAAGAAATATTTCAAGTTAAGGAGCAGTCGACTTCTTGACAATGGTAGATTTTTTTTCCCATCTTTATCTCAGCGTTAGGTCAAACTACATATTATTCTAAGACACGAGACCTGGTTAGTATTAAAGTTGTCTTTTAAACTATGAAGAATCGGAGCAATCGCATTTCTTGGACTATACAATTTGTATACGTTCTTATTGTGTTTTGAAGGTTGGATGTATGAAAAAGAAAACACATTTACAGGTGCAATGTTTGTTTCTGGCAGACTAGGCGCTCAACGACAAAATCAATTGGGTTTCAGACTGAAAAACAAAATAAAAGATATTTTCAATACTAAAAGTGGACATCTCCAAATGTTTAAGCCCCAACGAGATATATCTAAAAATTCCAGTTGTGAATGTGCTGTTTCTTGCATTATCTTCACCTTCAAATCATTAGGAGTGGTGTAGTAAAATTCGTAATGTACACCGGTTTTCTCACTCTAACTTCAATAACCAAATTTTATCCGATCGATTACATACTCTGTGTTTTCTTACCTTTCAATGAAATAAGCGATCTTGTTTTTAGAAAAACAGCTGTGAAATCTGTAATTCATATACATAAATAATCGAACCTGGCTCTTTTATAGAACCGCACTTAAAACATTTACTTGATGAGAATAACGACAACAGTAAAACGCTGCTAATCAAGAAAGGTTTCTACTTAGAAATTCAGTGAAATCACAGGCATTTTAATAAGACAGTAATGAAAATAATAAACTTTACACATGTATTAGAAAATACATTCAGACAGCAGCATCTGGCCACAAGAGGTTTTCCGGCTCATGGAACAGAATAAAGACATTGACTGTTACTTTTATAACGTGTCCGAAGCTGAAAATACAGAGCATTTGCATCGCAGCTCGAACCTTGGATTTTTCGGTATGCAGCTTGCCACGCTAATCACTATACTATATATCTGGACCAAAACTTTAGATTGATCATTGTATTAGTTCTGGACCAAAACTTTAGATTGATCATTGTATTAGTTCTGGACCAAAGCTTTAGATTGATCATTGTATTACTTCTGGACCAAAACTTTAGACTGATCATTGTATTAGTACACTTAGTCCACAAAACATGTGGAACAATATTTTTGACGAATGTAAGTTGTTCTGTTTCTCTTTGTTCAAAATTTAATTTACTTGCTTTCAGCAACAATATGACTAATCATACTCATTGGATATTAAGCTAAGGTTTTCACATGCTTTTCAAGACTATTTACAATTTCCAGAAACCTTGCTACTGGTGTAATTGATTCAGAAAAGAATACTTACCTTATAAGGAGACACGTATTGCTTTTTCTGAATTGATGGTTTTTCGACCTCGTGAAGAATTTGGATACTGCTGCAAAACTAAAACACAAAAACTTAAAATATTTGAAACAGTTTGCCCCTGAAGAATAAAGGTCCTTCTTTCGAAAGCAATCGGGTTATAGGGTTTTTATTCATTTCTATGAAGACTTCTTGAACCTACGCGTTTTTCTAACATCATAAATGAAACAATAAGGTTTTACCTCTGTATGATTAACATGTAAGACGGAAAAAGTTTAAAAGTTGTAAGGTACTTTTATTGGAGACTTAGCGGTAGCTTCTACTGTTAAACAACATGTAAGTTTAAAACTGAAACAAGAGGGGTTTTGTTTCGTAAAAAGAAAGGTTTGAAATATCAAAAAATGCAGTCTGCGAAACTTTGGGAGTCGTTATTTCCATGACTTCAAATAGTGAGCATTGTACAGGGAACATGCAGGTGCTCCTGGCCTATTGTCGATACTTGATTGGCTATTAGGAAAACCTATAGTTCAAGAGAAGTACTCTGCTGAAAGTTCCCGTTTCTTTCCTTCTAAAGCACTATTCTTTACGAATAAACGTTATTGCTAACTTGGAAAATTCTCAAGAAAAATACAGATGTTAGTCTCTATTTTGTTGTGTGTAAGATCTTTAAACCAGCCAGTGATGGTTCAGTTGGAAACAAGTGTGATTAAATTTAAGAAATCACGCATCATGACTAACATATTACATACTTTTATTACATCATGACTAACATATTACATACTTTTATTTAGTTTTCAGTGTACGCAGAACAAATATTACAGTAAGAAAAACAACATCAAGACCTGAAGTGGTGCTAAGTATTTAGTATTTTCAGCAGCAAAATATTCTGCCGATAGCAAGGAAGTGGACACTGATAAAATATGAAGTTAGATAACAGTAAAACCAAATCTATCTACTAAAACACCTTTGTTAGATAACAGTAAAACCAAATCTATCTACTAAAACACCTTTGTCAAATAACAGTAAAACCAAATCTATCTACTAAAACACCTTTGTCAACTAACAGTAAAACCAAATCTATCTACTAAAACATCTTTGTCAAATAATAGTAAAACCAAATCTATCTACTAAAATATCTTTGCTAACCAACAGTAAAACCCACACTCTTCCTGTTCCTAACTGTTCGGGGAAGAAACCGAACAGTTGTTATGATTAGTGAAATAACAACAGCGTTTTCCTGATATATAAATCGTTTCACTTTTGTTACTAAACGTAAGCTGAATTTGCAAAATACCAACTTTCCACGGCGACATTGATAAATACGGAAGCAAGTAAATATTAACGACATATCATACGAACTTAATCTAAGGTAAAAGTATACTGGGAAATCAATGAAATGCCGAACAGTCAAAAATCCAAAAGGTTCATTAATTTTGTGCGAAACTAGTGATCCATCAAGCTAGAACCTTATGTCACTGATTTCCATCTAAAATAGGCTAACAGAGTGTTACGAAAGAATGTGGGAACAAAAAACATTGAACTGAGGAATGAAGAAATGAATCTTACATGATGTAAGTGGAAAAAGTGAAAAAAAGACTTACTTTGATCAGGTCTTAGTCTGATTCTCGAACACGTGAATTTACATCCTCACTGGGATCGTCAAAGATAAGGAACAGTTATTTAAGAACAAAAATCATTATCTGTTTTAAATGTAAGTGGATTTTAGGATGTTTGTTCATCTACCAAACTCACGTAGTAACCATAAAGATACAATACATCCTTACAAGGGTTATGTTGGTCTGATAATACTTCAGACACAGCTCACTGTTACTAGATTTAAAGCGGTATAAAATGTATCTATGGCACGATATACCAATCTTAAAATTAATATGCTAACACTCAAGTTAGTGTATCAACATTTAAGACGCAGCTCACTTTTAATAAACTGAAATTAATATGTTGAAGTTTAATACACAGTAAAGGGATTTTACAATGTTGCTCTCAAAAATAGTTAATTACTATAATTGGTGTAAGAGTCGTTTGTTCGTTTTTTTTTATAGTGAAATAGCATATCGATTACTAAAACTTTTATACGCACTAATTTATAGTTTTCATAATATTGACTTTAGGCTCTGTCCCCAGGTCGATCAACGGTAAGTTTACGGGCTTACAACGCTAAAATCCAGAGTTCGATTCTCCGCGTGTACAGAGAGCAAATATCCCATTGTGTGGCTTTGCGTTAAAACAACAAAAACCTTTGGTTATATGCCAAAATGTGATACTGTGAATTTTGAAGGTAAATTTAGTAAAATCTTTTTTCGGATCCGAAACCGTTACAATGAAAGTCAGTGTATTTACGTTTTAAACAAACAACGTATGATAAACAAAAATACGTAAGATAGATAGATAGGAGCTTCTCAGGAAAATGAATGTTTTAGCAACTCACTTCTGTTCCAAAAATGTTACCACAACTCGTTTGCAAAACAATACAGGCGAATTCAAACCCGTTTTCAGCATATTTCCTTATTTTTCTCCACGATATTCAGTAATAAATTATATAACTAATGTACAACAACAACATTCGCTGAAGCAATTTGTTTTTCGTAAAAATCCCTAACCTTTCACACCTACAGTAAAAATGTTTCGTTGAGGGAGACCTTAACGAAAGATTAGCATAGAAGTAAAAATATTCAACACAAAATTGACATGAAAGAAAATCTAATCAATAATACCCCTGAGCTTCAGTTTTACTTATAAATTTAACAAATTATTGCATATATTTTAAATTACTTCATTAAAACTATAACTGATTCCACACGATATTTACAGGAAATGTGAATCATTTGAAAAGTTGCAATTCTTTTAGTTTCATTTTGAATTTTGTATGTGATATGTATTTCGAATTTGAAGATATTAGTTTGGCTAACTTATTAACTGATTTAAAACGAACTTTTAGTTTAAACCATATCTAAATCTTCCGTTTTTCTAGTAATTTTATGTCTTATAATATTTCCCAAATATGTGGTAAAATTCACTAGCACAAAATTGTTACGAGATCAGTTAATTCGACCGACCTCGTAGCGAGAGGCTATAATAGTCTGTAATAATCGAGAAATGTTTTGACTCAACTTGGTTTTCCTTGCACGTAAGTCCTAGGCTCTTAATTACACAACATTGATGCCTACCCTGACATGACCATGATATTATAATGAATAAACTGAATAGCAACAGTCAAGAATATTAAAGTGAAATACATATTTTACAGTGCAACATTAAATTTTAATACTGAAAGTCATATAGCGATGATCTATGTATAGCTGCATCATCTCTATAATCTTGTTTGCATTCTCTTTGACACTGCTATCCCTACATCATTTTACATTTACAAAATGTTTTCTATTATTTGTTTTGTGACGTTTTTTCTCTGACTGAAAGTTAGTGTATTCTATGAATGTGTGTAATATTATGTGTATTGATTTTATTTACTCCTTCACTTCATACATAATATAGGGGTTGGCTCCCTAAACACACCGATTGTATAGTGTACAAAGCATTGAGTATTCTAGATGTTACAATCATCATTGGCTGGTAATTTCCGGTTCACTGTGTACTGTAACAAAGTTAACTTCAAGTGGTAATGATAACATCGTTTACACTAGAATTATTATTATTTTAATTACTATTAGTTATTATGACTAAGAGATGACATTGTGAACTGCCTAGAAACTCAGAGTGGATTTAGGTTTAAACTGACGTTAGTGACAAAGTATTTGTAGAGTTATCTCAACTGAAACAAGAAGAAAAAATATTTGGTGGGTTGGTCACTTTCTGGTTTCGTATCTTAGCGATGGTTTCTTGCCTTGTTTTGGGGCTTGTTGGGTCAGAAACAAATGAAAGTGAGTGGCAATCATCTTTTAAAGTAAAACTCTGTCATTATTGACTTTTAGCGTGCATATTTGTATTATGCCTATTGAGTACCTTGGCCATCCCTACATATAGTCTATCGACTCTACGATACAATACAACCACTTACAAGTATTTACTCACTTTCATTACGAAAATAATACTTTTGGTTAAGATTGTGAGAAGCCTCTGATATTACTTTTGGTTAAGATTATTAGAAGCCTCTTAGAATACTTTTGGTTAATATTATCAGAAGCCACTACATAAACACAATACAAATTATACACATACAACTGTTTTTGTTTTGTAGAAAGAACAGCAATATTACTACCAGTAACAACAAAGCTCTTCTCATCTGAGGAGATTTGTTCAATAACGTATTACATCATGAAGAAAGAACAGCAATATTACTACCAATAACAACAAAGTTCCTCTCATTTGAGGAGATTTGTTCAATAACGTATTACATCATGAAGAAAGAACAGCAATATTACTACCAATAACAACAAAGTTCTTCTCATCTGAGGAGATTTGTTCAATAACGTATTACACCATGAAGAAAGAACAGCAATATTACTACCAACAACAACAAAGTTCTTCTCATCTGAGGAGATTTGTTTAATAACGTGTTAGATCAAACTGCTGTTTCAAATATCCGATTTTAACATGCTTCAAAGTTCTTAGTATGTTGAACTTTAACAACATTTTCTCGACAGGAACAACCACTCTTGTTTTACTTTACCAATTAATTTTCTTTAGAATGCTCGAAACTGCGATACTGTTCATACTCAGACTTTCTTTAAACGTTATATGCAAAATACATTGTCATATTTGTTGCTAAGATACTCAGGAAACTATCACACACACACACACGTAAACGTTTCGTATAATACAGATAGAAGTATCCGATAGGAAGTTTCTAACATTGATACGATAATTATTATCGTCTTTTGTTGTTCCTAAAAACAAAGTCACTGAAAATAGATTAGACTTGCTAGTGTGTTATATACAAACATAAATTTCTATATTCGTTTTTTAATAGTGCGTTATTCTAAAGTTATCAGTTATTTCTTTTTTTATGCAGTTTTTCACATATTTCGTGAAAGTCGTTAGTTCTTTTATAACTGTCTTTGTTCTTTTGTCATTACTTCTGCCCATGGGTGGAGGGGAGGATATGGTTGAAATACTGTACCTTGTGTAATGAGGTTGACAGCAGTATCATCCAATAGTAGGGCAAGTGATATCTAGTGATTTCGACCTCATGTTTCACTTGGATTTACCAACAGAAATAGGTGGCGCCCTTAGAATGTAGTATTAAAGAATCTGGCATATAACAAGTAAAGAAAAACTTTTCAAAAAAGAAAGTAAAGGTAGGGATGGCTAAGTCCTTCAAACACAATGCAAACAATATAGTACGGATGGCATTTGTATCATCTCAACACAATAGCAAGAGCAAGAATTAACATATAGCAGTATATAAATATTCAATAACAATTGAGTTTAATTTATCCTGTTTTTGTCTGTTAATATTCCACTACGCTGTGTGCCTGTGCTATGATGTAGGGATGATGCAAATGCCGTCTCTACTATCTTGTTTGTATTGAAGGTTAGATATTAGCCATCCCTACATTAATTCTCTTTTTTGAAAAGTTTTTCTTTACTTGTTTTTTCAATGCAGTGTTTCAATAGACATAGGAAGGCCATATTTATAACCAAGTTCTAAATACAATCAGGTTCCAACTGTAATATTTATTGTTAATCAATTATTGGCTAGTGATTCCTGTTTCACCCTGTACTTAATTAGGCGTATTAAAGAACACCAGATTTCTGTAAGAAAGCTAACTTCGAGGGGTAATGATAACATCGTTTACACTAGACTTAGATTTTTTTAATTACTACTAGTTATTATTAATACTGATAAAAGCAGATACTCCAGTTGAAACTACGTCACCTCAGTTAAGCTGGTTGACACCATTGTTTTGGTTATTAAGTTATCATGTAATAAAAAAACAAGCAGAAGAATAAGATATTCAAACTTTTTTGCTATGGTATTTACAGACATTCCCAGAACTTGTGACTCACTCATTACATAGACATAGTTATAAAAGGAAACACTGTGTAGTATTGTAAAATTCTGACGATCTATTGAGGATATATTTAAAATACCATTTCGGTGATCAATCCGAGCCATCTCTACATAAGCAGTGCTGCCACCTGCCTGTTCTAGCCCTCAGTTTGGTAAGTGCAGTTGATAACCTTTCTTTGTAAATTGTAACACTCTCGTAAAGCTTAACCTGCAATATTAACTAATTATTATTAAATATCTTTATAAGTTCTTAAGGGAACATGGAGGAATAACTAAAAAGTAAAGGTCCTGTCTGTCCCATATACACTTTATTGAATTATCTTTGTCCAGTCTCTTTCTTTCTTAAACACAGTCAAAGTGAGTGAACTCAGAATTATTTCATAATAACATATTGTTGGGCATCCTATTATTAAGCAGATCTATTCCATTGCTTTAAGGTTAACTCAGTTTTACCTGAACATACCTGAATATAAATGGCTTCCGGAATTGAACTCTTTGACCGATTGCTTAATTGTTTAATCTAGATTTCGGGGGGGGGGGGCACTTCTCTACCAATAGAAATTGGTTCAGATAGTTTTCACATCAACTTGTGTCGTCAAGATAAAGGACAACTCTTTTTATGTATGATTTATGTATTGTTGCACATAAAGAAGTACCAGAAACAGTAACGATTTTATGTGACATGTTTACGTTGCTGATACAAGGATTAGTTTATTTATTTCGGTATGTTGATGTTAAAGTTTCTAAACAATTTACATATCAAGTTAAAGTTATATATATAAAATAGTTAAATGTCTGTCTGTCATTCTCTGTATATCCTGAACCGTTAATCGTAGAAAAAGATATTTGTATATCAAAAATGCTTTTATTCAAGAGTACATTACAGAAACTGTATTCATTTTCTGTAATTCCTAAAATTTTGTATGAATATCAACATCTAGCCGTCAGTCTTCGTATATGCAGAACGGTCAATTTGAAAACTGTATATATATATATATGTATGTATGTATGTATTAAGAACAAAATATTTCTTTTTGTGAGGGAATTTCACCAAAAAACGGGACTTCCTCCGTCAACTGGGTTATAAGAATACTTCGATGAAAGAAGCACGAACGGGAAGATGCATAAAATGAATAACGTGTTTAAGTATATATTTGTTGGTGTTCGGTTTATATATATATATATATATACATATATATTTCACGTCTGATTGTACCATGTCGATAAATTGATTTGAACTGAAATAAATATCTCCCCTTTGACACTTCTTATAAAAATGACAACTGTCAAATAATGCTCACTTTCTTGTACTCAGTGAAATGATAAGGAATGGTGGCACTCAACGGAAAAAATCCCCCGTGGCTACTTAGAGAAAATGAGCGTTCTATCGTACTGGATGAACCTATTGCATCGAAACTGAAACATTTTTACCAACAATGCATTGCACTCGGGCTCCTTTGATTAAAAACAAACACAATATAATGTTCTTTATTGAAATGACACCTGGAATGACAAAATATGATTTTAAACGGATCGCTAGACAATCATATTGCATATACGCTCTAATGCAAGGAATTGGGTTGACTGCACATTCTATATTTATTCATCAATATGTTTAGGAAAACTAATGCCGAATTGTTTCAACGAGCATATGTTAGAGTACATTTAAATCAAACACTGCTGGCTGGTGCCTTGGCGTCTCAAGTTCTTGTTGTTGTTTCGTAGAAATTTGTAAGAGGAAAACAGGTGGATGCCAAAGACCGAGTTAAAATAGATAAAGTATTGAATGAACAGTTCGAGTTTGCGGCCATTTTAACTTTTTTTACTATTTGAAGCCGAAACCAAACGAAAGTGACGTTTAGTGCTGCGCATAGAACGGGTACCTTCGTTGATCGCCCGTTTCAGTAGACATGTATGGCAAACGACACATATGCACAACGTTCGGCTATCTCAGTATAACCAGTGAAATATATGTCTCGTGAGGCGCAGGTGCACTTGTTAGCATATCTACATATATTCCACCTGTTATAAGTTAGAACCCAACAAACAGAAAATGCTAATTTTGCTATACAATATAAAAGAAGTAAGAACCAATTTTCGCCAGATATTAATAGTGTTTCTCGAAGTTATATCTACATACAGTTTTGTGAAAATTAAAATATTAAAAAAAATATTCGCTTCACAAATAATGTTACAAAATTATTTAACATTAAACTGGATGCCATAAGTGTAGATTTTGTGGAGTTGATGTCTTCATACAAACTTTCACGCCTGTTTCCAATCACCTATAATCTTACTTATTTCAATTTAGTTAATTGAAGTGAACGACCAGAAAAGTGCTAGCGTCATTAAAGAACTTGACAGATTGAACGTTACTAAAACGTGATTGAAAAAATAATTTCGAATGAACCAAGAAAACCTAGTACAAATTATTATCATTACTTATTAGAATGATAAGGGAATTCAACGTTATATTTCTCAAATACTTAATGTCTTGAAACGTATGCATGAAGGGACATTTAAAGATGTTTCTGCAACTTGGTACTAGGTACAATGATATTAAGAAGAACGTCCAAAACAATACAAAAAAACAACGAGGACAGGTGGCTAGTGTCATCAGAAGAACTTCAACATTATATCGATTAAAACAACCTGGTTAGAGTTCGAATAAGGAATGACTGGTCGAAGGCATTTGTTTTCTTTGTTTGTTTCAAACTTTTCGTGCAAATCTACATTTTGGGTTGTTGTTTTTTTTCACATAGTCGTCTATAATTTTGAAGTTATAAACTTGAGAGAAGGCAAGTAGCAAACAGTACACACCATCAACTCTTGGGGCTACTCTTGTCTGAACGAATAGTTGGATTTTTCTGTCACTGATGGCCACAAAATGGCGATTGTAAAAAAAAGGCAAGGAAAAAAAAGGTAGCCTACGTGGAAATTTGTAGACATTCAAACTTTCCAAAGGAGCATAAAAATTGAAAGAAAACATGAAGCAATGTTGTATTGACTGAAAAATAAAATTGTTAAAACTTTTTGGAGCCTAGGAGAGTTTTTAACGAAGACGTGACAACGACAAAGGTAAGTAAGAGCGTGAGCATAACAATGAAATATAGCGGTAAGTACGTGAGTATAACAATGAAATATAGCGGTAGGCCTATAACGATGGGGTGGTCCTTTTCTACTGCAGTAGTACGAAACCTGCTCTTTTGTTATGTGTGTATATCTTTGTTTTAACTTCTTACATTTTATATCTATCTATCTAAGTGCTTTAGATTTTGAAGTTACTTCCTGTTGATGTTCCAACGTTTCTTACCGTGACTAAAATTGGTAATGAGTCGAAAGATTTCGGTTATTCGTTGTTGAGAGCTAATACCCTTCAGTGGTTCAGTTGTAAACTTGATGGCTTATAAGGCTAAAGACCGGGTTTCGATACTCATGATGGACACAGAACACATATCCCATTGTGTAGGTTTGCGTTTAACAACAATCTAACCGAGAGCTAACTTTAAAAGAATAATTATTTCAATTAATTATTTCTGCAGTGATTCTGTGAAATTATAGAATAAACAAACTATGAACTGAAATTTCAACCTGCTCTTCTACACTGACGCACAAGTTATAACGTACGTTTTAGTTAACTGATTTTGCAACACAAAATTAAATTGCAGTGCTCATAAAGTGACACTTATGTGCCCATAAAAACTTAGGAACGTTTTTCAATCTTATTCCAACTTTATTATGAGTGTCACTTCGAAATTTTCCTAGATGTACTCGATTAAAACTGTCTTAAACACGTTTAGACAGCAAAACTAATCAGCAAGGTAACTGATCCTAAGTAACCCATGTTTAAGGTTGTCTTCATTTGATTCAAAGCTAACCAGCAAGTTAATTGGTCCCAAGTAGTCCATGTCTAAGGTTGTTCTCAATTTGATTCAAAGCTAACCAGCAAGTTCATTGGTCCCAAGTACTCCATGTCTAAGCTTGTTCTAATTTGATTCAAAGCTAACCAGCAAGTTAACTGGTCCCAAGTAGTCCATGTCTAAGCTTGTTCTCATTTGATTCAAAGCTAACCAGCAAATTAATTGGTCCCAAGTAGTCCATGTCTAAGGTTGTTCTTATTTGATTCAAAACTAATCAGCAAGGTAACTGATCTAAAGTAGCCCATGTCTATGTAAGCTTCTTTTCATTTGATTCAACACTGATAGTACCAGTTTTCAAGGAGTTAAATAAATTAGTTTCTTCAAAATGTATAATAGTTGGAGTGGAAAGGAAGATAATATTATCAAGTTTTGTTTTTTTTAACTCATTTTTTATGTTTAAGACACTAGCGCCATCTAGTCTTTGCCTTCACCTCCATCTTATTTATTTTCGAACTTGAATAATCTCGCCACGTATTGTTCTTCTACGGTCTTAACTAAATTTAAGGCAGTTTTTAGTTCACATCATTTAAACTTTTGTCTTCAGAACAAATACCACTTTTCGTAAAAATAATATTTGAGCTTCCAAAATATCATTAATCTGTACCTTCGTGACCATCAAGCCAATCTTCCCTCTGGTGGCTTAACGGTAAGTAAGTGCTTGTTTCACTAAGAATTTAATTTCGATACCGGCAGTGGGCAGAATACAGATAACCTATCTTGAAGCTAGGTGATTAACAACAACCAAATAAACATGACCATCAATAAACCGCCTACAAATAATTTTAGTTTAACATTTAAAACTTTAAATCAAAACCCAATACATTTAATCATGCTTTCGATTTAATAATGAGCGACTTAACTTTTAGCCCTTCTGACATCTTTGATTATTGTGATACTTTTTATAGGCTCCATTTCGCTGCCATATTCCGTCTGGCAAGACAAAGTACAGTTTTCAAAAATACCACCATTTACATCTAAATTAACTTCAGAACTGTTTAGTACACCCACGAGATGCTATTCAAAGAGTAATAAAACCCTTCATATTTTCCTGTATTAACTGCTGCTATTTTTTAACACAAACGAATATATTACTGAATTTCAATAAACTGCGTATTTTAACAATTGAATTATGTATTCATATGCAGCTAGTTTTAGCAGTGTAACATATTCTAATAAAAAGAAAACCATATTTCTCTATATCGCTGGTACTTATGCCTTTTTCCATTTCTCGGTCCCTTATGTCTTTGATTTTATGGCAAGAGCCGGCCACGGCCCAGGTGTTATCATGTCCATATTGTAAAGGCGAGAAAATATGATTCGAGACCTCTTACCGTAAAAACGCGCTCTCCCCAATTTTGGGCCGGGGTACAGTGCAATAAAAGTGACAGTCAAATCCTACTCTTTGATTAGACAAGAGCTGCCAGAGGCCGCTGTTGACAAGCTGCTTTCCCTCTGTTTTATCACTTTCAAAAATGTGGACGACTATTCAGATATTTCAAATTTTTCGTGAAACTGCATAAGGACTATAAGTGAACACTTTCGTGATGAATACGAATAACACATTTCTAGTCTCCGGAGCTATGAAGCAGAACTTTATAAAAGTAAAGTATCAGTTATATTGAATGGTGATGAATTGAAGATTCTTGTCGTTCGCAAATTAGTACATATTTTTATCACTACACTGAAAGCTAGGACTTTGTTGTTTATTTTTTTACACAATCTTAGTACTGCTTTAAAAGTGTATCAGTACTGTGGAAAATACTTTAGAAAATACGTCAATGACACCGTCGAAGCCTAGAGAGAAAGATCGTAACTGAAGTTACCAAAGACTCAAGAAGAAACAAAATAAGATGAACAACATACATTCCGGAGGAGCATTATCATATTGAAAGTTTTTTGGGGATATTTAATTCGTCAAGTCAGTAGTACAGTTAGTATCGCATCAAAACTACTAACAAATGATTTGGAGCTTTATGATACAATTATATCATTATATTTCTTATTGATTTTTAAGGTTTCCCAACAAGATGGGCCACCTCCTTAATTAGCTTTATATATTATGTTAAAGTGTACAGTATATTTCATTATATACCATGACCTGATAAGGTTGTAGTTTTCAAGTGATAGCAGATATATTGAGTGAAGAAGGTCTCTTATAGGTTGGGTCATTTTACCTTTCCCGAAATAGTAAATTATATTTATATTGCCGCTTTTATCATAGCTCCCTCTGTTGGTGGAGAAACAAACCTAACTATTGATCATGTCTAAAGTAGCTGAAGGATATGAATCTTATTGCCATCTATGGGAGGAATGTGTAACTGAGAATGAATAATAATAAGTGTAATAATAATAATAACGTAAATTTAGTTTTTCTCACCCACAATCTCAAAGTATATAAACACAGATGTAGCTTAATATAGTTTCAGTCAAATGAAGAAATATTAAACTCTCTCTCAGTTTAGAACATTGTTTTATAACTTAAAAAAACACGCTTATATATTAAAATCTGCTGATGTTTTATAACACTGAAGACATATTTCATTCCAGTTACGAATGTTGAATCAGAGTCATAGCCCAGGAATATATTCGTTCAATACTAGAACTTGTGTTTTGCTGAATTTAGGACATTCAGAAGTATTTCTGGGATGTAATTTATATGCAGGATCTAATATATTTATATCTGATCATATTACTGAACATGATTTATTCTTATCAAATTATTGAGCTTGATGTTGTTCATTAGAATCTCTTTATATGTTTAAACCTTCCCAAGTACTTACTTATTATTATTATTATTATATACATGTTTAGATATGTTTCTATATAGATAAACCTAGTCATTATAGACTCAACTTTTTCAATATAACTCTGTTAAATTCAATCTTCAGTCAAACTACAAGTATTTTTCTGACATTACTGGACAGAGTTAGTCAGATTACTCTTTATAGACTTGCACAGCCTATTAGACTTTTTCATACATAATATAGATAATTTGCCCAAATGTTTATTTACGAAAAGTTGTGAGCTTTGAGGACATCGGTAATGTACTATCACAAAAAAAATGTCTAAATAAACATTATATTAACTATCTTAATAGGCAACAGGTGACAGGCTAACAGAAGTTCTTTACTCGTGCATTTATCTCTCTCTATATATATACACAGCACAAAATAAATATTATATTAACTATCTTAACAAGCAAAGGTGGCAGGCTAACAAGTTTATCTCTCTCTGGTGCGTTTATCCCTCTATATATTTATGAAGCACAAAATAAATATTATATTAACTATCTTAACAGGCAACAGGTGGAAGGCTAACAGAAGTTCTTTACGCGTGAGTTTACCTCTCTCTACATGTAAAGCACAAAAATTTGTGTGACTATCTGTTTGTCTGTGCACTATGTAACTATTCTGAAGTGCGCTGGGCCAGTCTCAACTAAACTTTGTGGGAGGATAGTTTGAAACAATCGGCATGTTAATGAGGGTTAAAAGCTCTTACACCCCCGTTATTGAGCATTTATTATATTTGACGTGACTAAACGTTAACTAACTTCATAGATGGCACCACGTTCTTATACCAAAAAAATAAAAAAACTATCGTACTTTCTATAGCACAACATACACATACTGTGGGTGAGGAAACAAAAACATCAGAGAGTGCAGACAAAGGACAGGTACCTCACCTTGTGATGAGATATTAGTGTTTGGATCTACTGTTGTCTTTCTTTTTTTGTAATGATTGATAAAGTTAGAGAATATATAAGGTATTTAGTCAGTTTAAGTAAAAATAAAACCTGCCGACCTAGCGCTTCAATACTGTCATTTTGATATGTTGAACAGTGACTAAAAATGTTATGTTAAAATTTCAAAACAACATTTCTCCTCAAGCGATTGAAAGATGATGTTGGTTTTAGGATGGTTTAAAATAGCAAAACATTTAAACAAAATGAATAATTTGTTTTTTATAAAGCTCCTAAAGTGACACTTAGAATGAGTTATAACCAGTTTAAAAAACGGTAACTTTTTCGACATTTTGAAGATAATACTATGATAGTTTAAAAATTATTTAAAAGTCAATAATTTTGTATCTTACATTTTCATACGGGTTATGATTTTGTTTTTTTTTAAAGAACAATTACAGTTTATATATATATCTATAACATTGTAGTAAATACAGTTTTTAAGAATACGTTGATTTATCTAATCGTTTCCAATAGTTTTAATTAGTAAGTAATCTCCTTATTTTTTTATATATTTTGTTATAGTCTTTTTCTGTGAGACGCTTGCTGTAATTGTAATTTATAACTTTGTCGAAGAATGGCAAGACAGAATATCAATACGTTTGTTGAATGTCGTGCAAAGCTACGCAAGGGCTAGATGTCCCTAATTTGGAAATAACAGACTAGAGAGAACGCAGGTAGTCAACATCACCCATCGCTAAATCGTGGTATATTCTAATTGAATAGTGCAATTTAACTGTCACTCTTATAACGCACCCACGATATCAAAGTGCAGAACGCGATTTTTATTTTTTTAGCGGTGACGGGGCGAGATCTATGAAACCTCTCATCCACAGTCCAGTTCGCTAACTACTAGGTCGCGCTCGGACCCAAAGTAAGAAACCCGATAACTATAGCGCTTTCGGAAGGTACAGACCTTCCCTTTTTAAGAGGCGAATTAGGAACAAGCAGGAAGTGTAAGTTTTGAATGTTAATTAAATGGTTTTCCGTGATGTCATGGATAACTATGCAACTATAACTGTGAATATATATATATTGATATTCCGTGATATCATGGTTAACTTTGTCTAACTATATAACTTTGTCTCACATTTAATAAATTTCTAAATTAAAGCTTCGGACGGAATCATACTGACATTTTATAAAACAACAACAACATGCATGATTGAATTACACTGAATGATAAATGATTGTCAAGGCAAAGGCAATAATGAAGTTAATTTGGCAGAACAAACACAACAACAGAGTTAATCTAACACTACAAACGTACGAATGTAATTGAGTGAGCTATACAGAAATATTAATTGGCTTGAATTTGATTGTATAACAAAGACACTTACGTTATTAGTAACAGAATCAAGTATAATCAAGAAATTTGTGTTTTTAGAAAAGAACATAGATCAGTGAAACTTAACAAATCTGCGATTTTGTTTTATATTTATTAAATAAATCTCTTACAACTTCGGGGTTATACAGTTGATAGTTTGTATTGTATGTTTTTTAATTTCGCGCAAAGCTACACGAGGGATATCTGCGCTAGCCGTCCCTAATTTTGCAGTGTAAAACTAGAGGGAAGGCAGCTAGTCATCGCCACCCACCGCCAACTCTTGGGCTACTATTTTACCAACGAATAGTCGGATTGACCGTCACATTATAACGCCCCACGGCTGAAAGGGCGAAACCGCGACCCTCAGATCGCATGCATTTGATAGATTGTCTTTAAAATCTATCTTAATCGACAGCAGACACTTTACGACCATAATCGTAATTGATAATTGATTTTATCAGTATTAGTTTGTTCTTTTTAACCAAGACTACACCAGTTATGAAAATCAGACAATGATACATTTCTTTATGCACTATCGAGACTGACGAGTTTGGTTTAGAAAGAGTTAATAAGTAAAAACTAATAATTTATATGCCGTATTAAACGAAATTCTTGCAATATTAAGTTCTTTGCTGGCAAAATGATATTATATTTTGTATGTTTGTTTCGAAGTTAAGCACAAAGCGACACAATGTGCTATCTGTGTTCTGCCGACCACGGGTATCGAAACCCGGTTTCTAGTGTTGTAAGTCCGCAGACATACCGTCGTGCCACTTGGGGGCGTTATATTTTGTGGGTTTTTCGAATGTCCAAATCTCTTCTTGCATAAGACAAGTCTTCTTCTTTCGAGGGTACAAAATAAAGACGTCACAACTGACGCAGCTAATAGCCCGTTATAAAAGATAATTTAATTATTTTGTATTATTTCTCCAATTTCGTATTTTATCAAAATATTACGAAACAAAATAAACATTTGAGAATATAAAAATAATAGATATCTAGAGTAAAAATTCTCAGTTAAACAGGATTGAAAACATTGTTTTCTGTTGTTTTAAGTTGTATGTTTAATTTTTTGTTAAGTTTTTTTAATGTGTTTTGAGATGTCTTTCTCTCACGACAGTGATCCTATATTTACATGTAATCTCAAAAATATCTAGTGTTGATGCTAGTTATTTATTTTTGAGAAGTATTTAGTTGATGTAACCTTGTCCAAGGTAACCGAAGAAGGTTGGAATTCCCCTCAAATCTGTATAATTCAGTGACGAGTGATGAATCGGTTAATGCACTGGGTTAAAGATTCAGTTGTATAATTCAGTAACGAGTGACAAATCGGTTAATAAACTAGGTTAAAGATTCAGTTGTATAATTCAGTAACGAGTGACAAATCGGTTTATAAACTAGGTTAAAGATTCAGTTGTATAATTCAGTGACGAGTGACAAATCGGTTTATAAACTATGTTAAAGATTCAGTTGTATAATTCAGTAACGAGAGACAAATCGGTTTATAAACTATGTTAAAGATTCAGTTGTATAATTCAGTAACGAGTGACAAATCGGTTTATAAACTATGTTAAAGATTC
>NW_013665837.1:137254-163095 GCF_000517525.1 Limulus polyphemus | reverse complement strand
GCTTTGCGCTTAACCTCAAGCAAACAAACAACCGGGTAATATTAGCCCTGTAGGCGTAAGGTTATATCAGCATTTCAAAACTAGGGGCGGCTATGCCTGAGCCTCGAGATCTCCGACAGGGTTTCTTTGGCCAAATGTTGTGTTAGGTTAGTTCAGGTTGAAAACCCCAAGTATCTGATGCGAAATTAATGGTACGGAAGATACCAAAAAGGGGTCGATATATTTCTTGAACGATCTTTTCACCGTATAATCTCAGTAGTTAAAACTTGTGAAACATGATTAAACTGATCACAGAAGATGTGTTCGAGTAGGGTAAAACACAAGTCTCGCTTTCATATCATTAGCTAGAAAAAAGCAGACATTAAAGCACAGGAATAGCTTTAAACCCCCTAAGACAGTAGAAATAATTAGGTAAAAACCCACAAGATAAAAGAGGTAGTTGAGTAGTGATAAAAAACAAAAGAAAGAAGCTTGAGCATGAATCAATGTAGTGAATCATTGTATATCCTCTTGTAAATTAAATGGGAAGCAAAAATCAAGAGAAGACGACTACATTAAGGAACCACTTGCGTTCTGTTAAAAAAAATAAAATAGGTTTATGAAGGGTTTTCTATGTTTGTTATTAGTTAAGCACAATGCTACACAATGGATTATCCGTGCTCTGCCCACCACGGGTATCGAAACTCGGTTTCTAGCAGTGTAAATCCGCAGACATACCGCTGTGCCACTGGGGGGGGGGATTTATGGAGGGAAAGAAATCAAAAGTGAAACATTCTGCACAGATTAGGTCCGAAAGAGTACATTCATTACCCAAGTGAACCCCACAATGCAGTCTGTCAGACGCACCCAGAAAAGCAGTGTTCTCCCACTACCAACGTGATCAGCATACATGAAACGAGGCTTAGAAAATCCATATTTCTGAAAGTTCAAAATTAGCAAGAGGTCAATGACAGATATTCAAAACAAAGTAAGAAAGTAAGTATGTGTAATGAAGTTAGTGCAAATTAATTTAAAAAAAGGAATGACAATGAAATCAGTTAAACAAGATTATTGAACATTTTTAATTCAAAAAGAGGAATGGAGATCGTAAAAAAATACAGACATAAGAAAGCCAGTTTAAAGTGAAAATGCAGTCGCAAAAAAGTAAATAAACAAGCTTAAGGTATGAGAAATTGGGATTTAAAAACCTGCATATAGAGATAGTAAACAAGGTAAGCATACTAGGCTGGGTATACTGTAAACATTATTTACTCGAGCTACAAATCCCTATTTTGACTACATGCTGTTATCTAGAATTATATATATAGTTAACATCTGGATTTTTCAAGTTGCGTAGATGCATGAATGTATATTCAATGCAAGTATAAGACAATGTTTCCTAATATAATGGCGTATGTATACAAATAAGCATTTTTCATATTTCTTATAGTTGTTATATTTCCCCCTATCCGCTGGCCATAGTAAGATCGGTCACAGTTTTGGTGTAACTGGCCAGAGTTCTTCGTAGAGTGACATTCAGCACACTCTACAAGGTCGAAAAGGTGTTAATTAATAATTTTGAGTTGATTATATCAATACACTTCCCCATCTCGTACATTCCTGATGGAGTTTGGGTCGTAACACTTCTACGACCCTCTTCCACTCTGGTGAGCTGCCACTGCTGCATACTTCTTCTGAAACTAATTATTTTCAAAATATAATATATAGCTACAAAATTTCTGCTTCAATTATGCTTAGAATCGCCATCATATTCGCCATATGACAGTCATGACTGTACTTGTATGATTCTTGCCACTCCTTATAGTCAGCTTCAACGATGACTATTCTATCTGCAGTATCTATAATATTCGCAGTCAGACAGTGTGGGCTATAATTGAATATATAGAGTTGTTTAAACATTTGTTTAACAACAAGTAAAAGCTTGGAATGATCTATTCTTTCACTGGGGTGTGTGTCTGTGAGCCAGACTAGTTTCGGAGAATTCCACTCCTCATCAGTGTTACAAGTTCTTCAAACACTTACAGAATGATAGGTTTCTTTTTTGTGAGTGTAAAACACTTAAATACACCAGTTCGAGTGTGAGCTATAACTCGACACTTAGGATCGGCAATCACGGCAATATTTTAAAACATATACATTTAAAACATCTCTTTAAATAAATATCCGTGTCTTTTAAAGTAATTATTCTATGAATGTGTGTAATAAAATTTAATATTATGTGTATTGATTATTTTTACTCCTTCACTTCATACATAATATAGAGGTTGACTCCCTAAAGACACCGATTGTATAATGTACAAAGCATTGAGTATGTACATGTTACAGTCATCTAATGTTCATCTATTAATGGCTGGTAATTCCTATTTCACCCTGTACTCAAGTTTTTATATGAACATCAGATATATGTAAGAAAACTAACTTCCAGGGGTAATGATAACATGGTTTACACTAGAATTGTTTTTTTAGCTTATGAAAAACATGGAAGCAACTTAAAAAGTACCCTACGCAATGCCCAATTATCCGTTTATTAATATTGTCCATGTTTGATCGTAATACTCGCACCCGTTTTTGCTGTAGGCTAGCAGAACAATATTAAATAATAATAAAAAGAACAAATGGGTGATCCCTATCATGAACCACTACCGTGGTTCATAATAAAAAAAAATAACAGCAAATTTGATGAAATTAATCCTTACATGAGACAGCATTTTAGTTCAAACGAGGATTGTTTACTTGGATGAATTTCGAGCAAAACTACTGGAGAGCTATCTGCAATAGCCAGCCCTAAATTTGAAGTGATAGACTAGAAAGAAGGAAATAATCAACGGCACCCATCGTCAGCTCTTAGGTTACTCTTCATCAAGGAATAGTGGGATTGACTATCACATTACAAAGCCTCCACGGCTAAAAGGCTAAGCATGTTATGTGATGGAATTCGAAACAGACTAGGAGACTGCGAGTCGAACGTGCTAATCACAGTAAAGCGAGGAACAAAAAAAAATATATAACATTCTTTATAAGAAACTCACATAATATTCTGTTATGTATTTTTCCTTAATACAATACTTCTATATATATTTTATGCCTTTAAGCCTTAAAATTTGTTCGAAATACACATGACACTAGTTATGGACAAGAAAACTAAGAACAGACTGAAGATAAAATTCAAACGCACCATACATTAAACCTTTGTGATCGTCGTATTTAAACGAAAAACTTTAAATGACTTGGGTTGGGTGTGGTCCGGTTGTCATAGAAAAAACAATTGTTTGTTTTCCCATATTCGCGCAAAACTACTCAAGAGCTATCTATACTAGCCGTCCCTAATGTGAAATGATAGATTAAAGTAAAGACAGCTAGTTAACAGCATCCACCGCCAGCTCTTGGGCTACTCTTATCTTAGAGAACAGTGGGACTTAACTGTATGATTCTTATTCTTATAACGCACCCCCACCTCAAAATGTAGATCGACTTGTTTTTCGAACATAGACCATGGACTTGCAGATCCATAGTCCGGCACGCTAACCACTGTACAAAGCTTGGTCCTCGCCGAAATACGCTCCAATCTTTGAGGTTGTGGACGCGACTGTTCTACGTAATGAATGTTGTGGACGCGACTGTTCTTCGTAATGAATGTTGTGGACGCGACTGTTCTTCGTAATAAATTTTCAGATTTACAACAATCTATAGTTTCTCATCTTTCAAATTCGTGTAATTCATGACATTTTTGTCTCTTTAAATCACTTCCTCTCCTATCCGAATTGTTTTTGTATTTAGGTTCACCGAGTTTTCCTGGTGAGTAAAAGACATATCAAAACACTATACACATAAAAAAAACCTAAATGATGTAAATGAGAAATAGTGTAAATTTTGAAATCTGTACACTCACACAGGGTAAAACATAAAAATGATCAAAATAAACCTTAAATCGATAGATAATGCAACTCAAATGATCTGTAAGTACACAATTGACTCCAGGAATATCTATTATATCTATACGTTTTGGAATACGAACTAAAAAATCTAAAGTCTAATTGGATAGGGATCATTAAGAATGTTTTCATCCAAAGATGCACTTCAGATCAGAACAGAATTGTTCTTTGTTTTATTTTTAGTTTCTGTCACACAGAGACTATAGTTTCAAATTGAAACTAATTGAAGTTTTTTTGTTTTTTTTTCAGTGTTGGGACAATCGAATTTCAGATTTAACTCTTTAATATAACGGAATTTATCTCTTGCCACAAAGGAAACTCCCCATCTTAGATCTTGCAACGAGATTGATAAAACAGTCGCTACGTAAGTTAGAATTATATTATACTAGCAGCGTTGCCCGGGTTTTCGGGGGAAAAAAAACCTACTGTGTTTTCCCGTTCCATATTTTGATAGGTAAAAATATTTTGTGAATTTATTCAAAAACAACAACAACCTTAGGTTTGATTTTTGAAAATAAACTAAGAACATGTTTGAAATCGGGGTTTCCTTATGAACGATGTTTTTTTTGTTTTGTTTTGTTTTCCTTCACTGGCAAAGATAAATAGGCTCTTATGGAGAACATTTAGGTTATCTTATACACGCATAAGTACCGGTTCAATGTATGTAATATTATGTTCAATTTACTTTAATGTAAATTTAATATATTTTTTATTAATGTGATATCGTATTCAATATTATGATATTGATGTATGAAATATATTACAAACAAAATGCAATATTGTACTTTTTAATGTATCAAAAGAAAAAATCCACTTCCAAGTATCGAACCACCCGGAGAAAGTAGAATAAAATAAATTCGCTGACTTGACTTTAATCTCATTTTACAAAATAAGTATTATAATATAAGCCTTACTCTTTTAACGTAGTCTATTTTAATTTTTTTGATAGACAACCTAATTTTATTTTATAAGCTAGGCCTACTGTTTGCATTTTCACACACATCATTCTAATTCTGCATACATTTATTTTGTGTGTGAGGTTAAATATACGCTGTATTATTAGATGTATAATTAATAATCTATAACTTAATATTTCTGTTTATTATAATGGTAATAAAAAAATATATAAAAATACAATTTTCAGATTCAACTATCTTCCACCTCATGCAAGCGTTCTACCATAATGCTATATTCTAAATTAAATGTTAACTCAAACTTACCCAAAAATGTCAAATCTGCATAGAATTTATTCGTGTAATGTATATTTCAACAACAAAATTAACGGTTCTGCCAACAGACGATAGACGCGCATATTAACGAAAAATTGTCGTTTTGCGCACCTTCACTTGAGGGAAGAGTGACTTGCAAAGTGAAAGCAGCGGACAAACAAGCAAGCAAACAGAGATGTTTAGTTTTTATATAAATTGTTCGTGACTGAAATAATGCTGAAAGTTAGGTCCCTATGCTTGTAACCATGGGCGTGGTAATAAGATTAATACAACAGGCGCATTATAAGTAGCACTGTATTTTGTAGTTTGTGACGTAAGTACCTGTAGTAAGTTGTTTTAGACGTAACATCTCAACTTGTGACTATGAAATGGGTTAAATAAAATAGATTTATTCATTTCAAAAGTTCTTAAAAGTATCTCGTCTCTTTGTCCTCTTTACACACTGTTTAAAAGGCACGCGAGAAATGCAATATACTATGAAGGAAAGTTAATAAATATTACTCTGTACTTCATTTAATGTATCACGGAACTGAATATTTTATATGAAGTGAAATAAGTCTTAACTGGAAGTACGATATGATAAAGTCTTCAACCAAATTGTTCATGATTATCAGGAGTATGGAAATTAAGAAGTGCTAGTTTTTCAAAACAGATGGATATTTCTTATATATAAAACTCTGACGTAGAATAACGTCAGCACAGAAGAATGAGCTTGTTTGATTTATAAGTGGGCCTCTTCTTCGTTAAATTTTTCATAATTTTAAATTATTTCATAATGAAGCTTTGAATGAACAGGAGATCTGCGAGTGAATAAAACTGTATAGCACTTACAGTCCTTTTGGTTTGTTTGTTTGTAGTTAAGCACAAAGCTACACAATGGACCATCTGTGCTCTGCCCACCACGGCTATCGAAACCAGGTTTCTAGCGTTGCAAATCCGTATACATTCCCCTGTGCCACTGGGGGGGTGGCGTCCTTTTGATAGTGCAAATGTGTTTCATTGTGGTAGAATGTGCTTCGTACGATTCATCTGATCTTATATTATAGTGTAGTGTCTTGTCCCGAAAGTTAACGCATTAAATTAAAAATAAACAAAAAACATTTGTTATCTCAGAAAAGTAATATACGGTTTATAACGCGTAGAAGTCTAAAAAGAAATTACCCAAGGACAAAAATTGTTATAAAGGAATATTTCTGTTTGCTTTCTGGAGATATATGTGATGATTTGCTTTAATGACGAAGGTATCTTCTCTTGACATAAGCCAATATGTGATGATTTGCTTTAATAACGAAGGTATCTTCTCTTGACATAAGCCAATTGTAACTTGAATGTTGAGAGAAGATATTTTTGCAGGTTTCAAATAGAATTCTCTATGTGTTTCAAATAGGTTTCAAAAAACACAGAGTACTATGAACAAAGATTTAAATTTAAAAATGAAAAAATTAAGAATAGAGCAATTTAACTGTGCTTCGTGTGTGTTTGTGTGCTAAAGAACCAGTTCATGTTACCACTATTCTGGTAACTGTTGTTCAGCATGTCTGCTTCGCAGCCTAAGGTCTTTTTTAAGAGTTCACCATAATAAGTTATCCCGTAGAGCTCTAACTCGTAATGTAATTCATTTAAGTAGTATGAAGAAAATGATGTGACTTTACGATTGCCTCAAGTAAAAATGTGAGTTGATTTTCCACGTCACAAGCTTTATTTATAGTGAACACACTACTGCTGACAGAAATTATATACATTTTATTTGTTTCATAGGAATTTGCTTCTAAACTTTCCGTCTGTATAAGTAATGGAGTTTTAAAGGCATCTAACGTCAGTTCTAATTCCCTCTAGGTAGTTGTCTAATTAAAACTCCTTTATCTGGTGAGAATATTCTCTTAAATTGGTCGCGACAGATTCCAAGAAAATTGACTCAAAGTGGGACTTTCTGGGAAGTGTCGGTTAGATGCCAAGTTTCGATTATAAATTCATAGCATTATAACAATATATAACATTATAATACCATATTCATCGATCGCCAATATAGCCTGTGTTAAAGAGTAAAATGTTCTTCATTTTAAAACATGCGCTTCGATATTGAACCATAAAACTATTTTTTATATTTGTATATATGATCGAGTTTATAATATACGAGAATATATACACACACACATTTACATCGAAAATTCAGAAATGTTATTTCTTTACCAATGTTAACTTAGAAATGTTAACTTTAATGATTTAGGTCCAGTTAGGACTAATTAGTTAGATTTTTATAAAATTTCAGTGATCTTTCGCTCATGTTTAATGAACTGATTTATTATTAATATTATTGGTAGTTGTATTATTAGACAGATTTTTACCTTATGGACGAATTTACTAGAAACGAGACGTACTAAGCAAATGGACCTTTCATTAGATGTGTAGAAGCCTAAAATGTATACAAACGCAATATATTTAACGAAATTATATGTAATAATTTGTCTTTCCAATGAAACGAATTAAAATTCGTCAGAAACTGACATTTCTCAAAACCTTATATTTGTTAATACTACTTGTGTTCATCTTTTTGTTGTTTCGTCTTCATACTCCAGATTTTATTACAGCACAGATAATATTGTAGAAATTTCATTAAGCTTCAACGATTCAAAAAGAACGCCTGGTAATCAACATATTTTTTTAACAATCCCTCTTTACATTAAAAGTATGATAACAATGTTTTTTCTAGCTTAATTAAAATTCCAAAATTGGATTAAAATGGTTTATAAACAACATTTTTATTTTATAATTTAGCTGAGAATTTATGATAAAAAAACAAACTTTTACAGTAGATATGGGTTTATATTAAATTGCCTCAGTTTTCCCAAAGGATAAAATAATGGCAACTCAAAATAGTTTTATGACGTATAGGACACTATACACTTCCGATTTGACAGACAAAAACTCTGTCTTTATTGGTAATCCTTTGACAGCTATGAACTTGATTGACAGTAATAATGTTTCTATGGGAGCGTAGAGTTGAAGATAGTTAAGAAAGAGTAAGTCACAGTAAAGTTAACCTTTCGTTTGAAGTCATGTATGGAATTCATAATAAAATAAATCTATTTGGAAAGTACATCAATAGTTAAAAATTAAAACCAGAACTGTAACAGAACTGTTTTATTTTAGCCAAGCAATCAATTACTGTTAAGGGTTTACTTTCTAGATGTTACTATTGATAAAGACATTGATGAAGAACTGCGTTCAAAACGTCAAGGGAATTCTGTGAAATAACGATATTTTTAACGGTATCAGTCTGTAAGTCATTTTGACAGGTTGTGCTTATTCGAAATCAAATACCAAATTATACACCCAATATGAAACACATTTATCAATAAAGATATTCGCAATACTCTACATTATATCCATTTACACAATTATGCTGGGGAAAATAATCACTCATAACTAGTTCAGGTGAAAAAAAAGTTTTAAAGAGGATTTTACACTTGTATGTATCTCGTTATTTCATGTTATTTGTCTTTTTAATGTTTACGATACTACTTTCTTTCCATTTATTTACATTAATATAATTAATTGGTACTACTTTTTACGACGTAATTCTACTTGGCGCATTAATATCGTTTATAGGTTTGATGCTGTATTCAAAATTTTGAAACCTTTTCTAAACTCATAGTTATTATGTATGGTTTAGTTAAACTCATAGTTAGTATGTATGGTTTAGTTCGTATAGAAGTAGGATTTCGTTTTCATTTAGCGCTTTCTTTCATTGACAAAATTTTCCACCTTATTGTTCTTAGATTTATGCTTATATAATGCGCTGAATATAGCTGCTACAGCAAATAATCTAAAATAATTAATATTACATAAAGTGAAAGCAGTGGGATGGGGGAGTCGTAATACTTCATTCATCTATAAATAAAATAGAAAAAAAATACTTTAGATCGAACCAAAATCATCAGTTATGATTTCTTGCATTTTAATTCTTAAAGATATTCCCATATCTTTAACGTAATCTAATAACAAGTTACTAATTTAACTATTAAAGCTATGTATTGGAGATATTTTGATAGAAATGTATAATACATCCATAGAAGTGTGAATATTACACAAATTCCAGCTTCGCTGTAGCTGAAACATCATATAACAATGAATACAATTTATTAACTCAAAGTAGCTGGAATCAGTGCATTAGTTGACAAGATTTTCAGAGGACACGTAAAGAAAGATTCAGAGATATAACTCACAATCAAATGAAAAGAAAAGCTCAACGCAAAAATAAAACAAAACAACAAAATTAAAGATCTTGGTGTTCGAGTTCAATCTTCCTAATATCAACATTTCTAAACTAAGTATCGTCTTTACTGTATTTAAAACTAATTGCAATGAGTGAAGCATATTTTAAGTTTTTAGCGAACACGTATTCCAAATCTGGAATAACGTTCAGACATAAGTTTGGTTTGTTTTGAATTTCGCGCAAGGCTACACGAGGGCTATCTGCGCTAACCGGCTCTAATTTAGCAATAAAAGACTAGAGGGAAGGCAGCTAGTCATCACCACTCACCGCCAACTCTTGGGCTACTCTTTTATCAACGAATAGTGAGATTGACCGTAACATTATAACGCTCCCAAGACTGGGACGGTGGATTCGAACTCGCTGAAAGGGTGAACATGTTTTATGGGATGGGAATTCGAACACGCGACTCTCAGATTGCAAGTCAAGCGCCCTAGCCACCTGGCCATGCCAGGCCTTTCATACACAAGATAATAAAATAAATTTGTACTTAGATTAAAGTAAATTTATTCCCAAAACCACTTGAGCTATGGAAGGTCAAGATAAGGAAGTCGTAGAATGAGTTGCATTTTTCATTTAGGGTTTAAATCATAATTATAGAAAGAAATTTATTGAACAAATGTCGAGACAGATTAAGGCAGTTATTCGATAATAAAAATAAAATATAAAAGATTCAGTTGGGTTGTTACTTTTTTTTAAGCTCGCATTAATCTAACAAAAGAAATCAATGATAACGATTAACAAGCTTGTGCCTATATTTGGAAAATAGTGTAAAACCTGTATTATACTATCTTTCTCATTAGATGTCACTATAATCAGAATATTTCTATTTTAAAACTTGAAGACAAGCGGATATTTTTTATATCGTTCAAACGATTACAACGAAAATAACGAGTAATTTTCTTGAGCACTTGTGCTTAAAGGTAATCTGATATTTAAAAAAAAGTGTCATACTTCGTCGTAGTTTTGCTTCACTTCTCTGCCTACTTATAGAATTTATACTGAAACAAGTTAAGCCTATCTCGATCTTCTTAACCACCTTAGGTTCTTTTATCAACAAGTAATCCTTCAAGCTGTGGACTCCAAATCGTCCTTCAATATATTTTTTTCTCCTTAGATTAAGGATATCATCCGTAGGAGAAAAGGGAAGAGAAAGTACTCGTACTGAAGTGTTTTTATTATTGTTATTATTATTATTATTATGCACAAAGCTATACATAGCTGTCCGTGCTGTGGTCACCAAATATATCGAAACCTGTTTTTTTTTTTTTTAACCTTATAAGCCTCTAGACTTACCGCTAAACCAGTGGGGGGCATATATGGGAAGAGAAAGCATTAGTGCCGAACTAATGTTTAACAGAAGGGAAGTTATAACAGGAACGTACTGATCTTCCGTAAATGAGGTTTTGCAATGATTGTTTAATTTATGTGCCATTTAAAGTTCTATCAAAAATGTGCAAGTTATACAAAAGTTTTAATTAACAAAAATACCTTGAGTGATAAATGTGTGCACTTAGACATTTATCCAAGAAAAATCTTGCTTTAGAATTACATACTTAACTTAAGAAGAAATTCAATAAAAGGTAAGAGCAAAAAAATGATTCTATATACTCATTCTGAGTCATTTTTCTATATACTCATTCTAAGCCATTTTTTTATATACTTATTCTAAGTCATTTTTCTATATACTTATTCTAAGTCATTTTTCTATATACTCATTCTAAGTCATTTTTTATATACTCATTCTAAGTCATTTTTCTATATACTCATTCTAAGTCATTTTTCTATATACTCATTCTAAGTCATTTTTCTATATACTTATTCTAAGCCATTTTTTTATATACTTATTCTAAGCCATTTTCTATATACTTATTCTAAGTCATTTTTCCTATCTTTTTCTTCCTTGTCCTTTTAGATCATGACGTCATCATTTATCTGATAAGTTTTTATCAAACCAATCTTCGTTCTCTCTTTTTCATATATTTGCTTGTCGGTCTTCATTCTATCAAACCGCAGAAGTTTTATTCTTTTTTTTAATTTCCTGAAATTTCTTTATCAGATATTCTGACTGGCTTTATGAGTACTGTTTCAAGTTAATGTTCTTACAAGACGTTATTATTGTGTGCTATAGTAAATGCGAAAGAACGCACGGTTAGTAGTCACCAATGATTATTAAACAACGTGTTATCCAGATCCTTAAATCAACTTACAGATGGAATATAATTACAATATAATTAATTTCCTTCACATATCTTTGGTGTGAATTATTTTGACATAGTTGGTGTCATGACTATAACAGGCAATAATTCAAATTAATGAAATTTATTGTCGCAAGACTTTTTTTAAAGCGCAAACTACGGAACAGACTATCTGCGCTTTGTCCATCGTGGAGAATTGAATCCCGGTTTTTAGCGTTTTAACTATTTAAACCGATACATTTTTGCACGTTCTGCCGGAAATATTTTCATGATGTCCTAATAATTATTACCATACCTTATAAAATTTCCGGTTTATTATAAAAGATTGATAATAATATGGTTTTTTATTATTTTTCAGCCAAAAAGACAAGCGATATCGGACGCTGTCACTGTCCGATGGGGAAATCGGGATTTTCGGCTGTACGCTGACAACGTCTGCTTGGGTTTAAGAAGTTAACTCCGTTATCTTACCGGGAGATGGGGGGGAAATTGACATAAGCCCTAAATAAAATGAAGGAAAACTTAATCTCAGAACTACAGATAGGGTCCATATGGAACACAAGTGTTTTTGAAATTCGTTATCTAAGCTATTTATCTAGCAAATTTCTTGTGGGTCCATGACTTTTTCGGTTATATACCCCTCATAACATACGAGTAACACATTAAAAAGGAAACAAATCAATACTGCAGTTAATTCCTCTAAATATTGCTTGGTTTCCTATGTATTATAATTAAATAAACATAAATTACTCACTAAAATACAATATGAGACCCTCACCAGAAATAAATGTTCAAAAAGTCGATAATTTTGGGTTTAAGTTGCTAAAAGAAAAATTATATTTACTCCGATGTTTCAAAACGCAACATACGTAAACTTAATTAATTCTAAATTTATTTTATTTCCAAATCCACCAATAATGGTAATGGATACACTTTGAGATCGGGTGTCCCCAAGAATATATGCCCTCTCTGTTCTCATTTTAATATTGCATTTTCGTCCGTTCTTACCCTTTATAACCTTAATTGCGTTTTATTTTATTTTCTATATCTTCTTAATTCTTTATAAACTCTCCATTCCTCTGTTTTATCCCTTTTCCTGCTATATCTTTTTTTTTTAGTATTTGTGTTTTCGGTTTCGCTACCCCCCCCCCCCCACTTATATTTTCATGAATGTCCTTTTCACATTTTTTCTTGTATTCTTTTTATAAGCAATATTTTATTTCTTGTCAACCATCCATCATTTTTTAGGCTTGGTGTGTCGCTTCCTTTCGTTTTCTGTTGAAAACGTTCAGTAATCAGAAGATTTGTTACAAGATTAGGTTACGGTTCTTAACAAGTAGGTATGAGATCCTCACAACTCTCTTCCTTAGTTAATGGCCTTCACGGATAAAAGGTTGTGGTGAACGAGCACTTACACGTTCCTATATAATTGATATGGGATAAAGTGGGCGTGTAAATTATTCACACCTATAACTTTCAAACGTATTCGTGTTTACGTCTCAAGGATTATTCAACCGGGTGTACCATGTTCCACTGTATTAAGGTGTTCATTCAACGTACCCATGAATGATTGCATGCAGTGTTTACAGTAGATAAATCGACGAGGCAAGATTTACGTTCCAGAGCAACACGAAAATGCTATCAACGATTACCAGGTTTCAGTACAGAGAGTTACTTATCTATCGCACTTGTTTGAATGAATTGCAATTATAAAAGTTTGCCAATGGAAAAAAAAAAACAAACGACGCACACACACACACACACACACACACACAAAGAAACGCAACTCGTCTTTAAAATTGAAATATTCAACAGTATATCCAATTAAATGGAGCATTCTGAAAGCAATGACGTTCGAGCGATACTTACACTCGTAAACGGTGATCTCGTTCATAGAGGTTTTTCTATGTATTTTGTTAACAATAATCAAATGAGATTGAACACGAATATGCACAATTCATATAGATTATACTATTTTCTACAATTAAAAAAAATCACCGTTAGTGATATATTCAGAAAACGATAATATCTGGAAATCAAATTGTGTCTCACGATAATTTTACGTAACCATCGTCTGCTGAGCTCGACACCACTGGTGGTTAAGATCATTTTAATATTTATCTGACTTCTTTTTTTCTTTCAGCTAATGTGTCGAATTTTGTCAAAAAGAGACGAATGAAGAAGTTCCTTATTACTTAAAATACTCGTATTCAATAAAACTTTTCACTTGTGAAATACACACCAAACTGCGCTTGTCTTTCATTTATTGTCCGATAAAATCCTCAGTTAAGATTACGTATCTCAAGAGGTTTAGAGATTATTTTGTTACAAATCACTATACATTTTACACGTGGTTTTACAATGTCATAAATAGTTTTGTTATATATATATATATATATATATATATTAATAATTATTCATCTTTCAATTTAATTATTATAACTTTTATGATCTTTTTGCATATAAGAATTGTTAAGAATTTTCATCTCGTTAGATGTAATCGAATTTATACGTGTCTGGTAAATATAGCAACTAAACACCTCGGTGCTAAATAAAATAAAGAAACCAGCTCGAAGGCTATCTGCGCTAGCTGTTCCTAAGTTACCAGTGATAGACTAGCTAGTAAGCACCACCCACCGCCAATTCTTGGGCTACTCTTTTAACGACGAATAGTATGATTGACCTTCACATTATAATGTCCACACGGCAGAAAGGACGAGCATATTCGGTGATGGGACTTCGAACCCGTGAACCGCAGATTACGAGCTGAGCGCCCTAATCACCAGGCTATACCAAGCCCAAGAAACCGATTGGTGTTAAATTTGACCTTAGCTTTATATAACAACGAACCTTGTTTGAATAGAAAAGAGACGACACGAATTAAATAAATGTTTATAGAGAAATGCCGTAATGCTCCTAAACTATAACACATTTAAGTTTTATTTTAATTAAATGTTTTCTCCACTCTTACTCGTGGTGGGATTAAAACTGATTAAAAAATGGGTTATCTCAACGAGTTACCGATCACAAAACAAGAAATTAATTTAGTTTTATTTAGTAACGATATCAACCAAGGTTTCTAGCTAGAAGTTTAACAGTGTCGAGAAAATATTATATTTAATGAGGCGATGATAACAAGCAACAAAAATATAATGAAAACTTTGAGAAAAGTGAATAATGCATATGATAGCTAGGACAGCAGCAAAAAACAAACAAAAAAACAAATAAAACTAGGTACCGTGTAACCTTGGCGATAAAATTCCAACCAAACACACCATGTAACAATGTTTAAACCAAATACACCATGCAACAATATTCACACCGAACTCACCATGTAACAATATTCAACCCAAATACCATTATTACTTTGACAGTGATACACAAATTAGCCATTAATATGATTTTGACAAACTACACTCTAAACAATAAGTGCCATTGTAACACTGATGAAAATAAAAGAATCGACTGGCTTTACTTCCTATGATAAATACAGTTAGAATATGATAGATTACAAAAATGCAAAAGAAGTGGTTAAAGCCGCTGTAAGGAAAAATAAACTATAAGGTCATCGTTTGGGAGCCTTCATAAAGGTCTGTTGGCCGACACGTTGATAATCATTTCTTAAATTACGTTATTGACAATAGTGAAAAAAGTATCTAGGTACCATTGTAAAGTTCAAGACAATAAATAATTATTGCTACCTACTTAATATACAGCTCGATTAAACAACTAGCTAATCACAGCCTTAATAACATTTAAAAATGCACATCATATAAACCTTAATGACATTAAATATACATACATTTTAAACCTAGACGACATAAAAAATGTGTCATTACAACATTTGCAGCCATAAAAATGCTTATCAATATAACCATAATAACACTTAAAATGTGCGTAACTTGGTTACACTTAAAATGTGCGTAACTTGGTTACACTTAAAATGCCCATAATTACAATCTTGATGACATTTAAAATGTGAATAATTACAACTTTGACGCCTAAAAATGCTTATCATTATAACCTTGCCGAGAACAATTAAAGCAAGTTTTGATTTGTCTTATAGAGAAGACAACTTTATGAAGTTTATCTTTTTCAAGTTTCTTTCAATATTCTGCTGTAGTTTTAAATAATTCTATCCCTGTAACTTGAGAAATTTAGTTACTAAAGCTACTTAAAAATCAATTGTTATTCTCAATACTCGTTATTTTAAAGTGTTTTAATATTGGTTTGATTCTGGTTTGCTATCATTCTATATATATAAAGTCATCAACTAGAAAGACCTACATGTTACTCAACCATTTATCAAGTAGAATCTTTTTAGACTGCATGGTCGTCAGTGAGACAGTATTAAACAAAGGTTCGGCTAAAATATTTGTGCAATTATTTCATAAAGCAGGAGATTTATTTGAAACGATTTTTGGTAGTTTTCAATCGAATGACAGTGACACTCTCCTACATGCGACTGAATTCCGAATTGTAGATGTCAAATTCTGGAGAATGTATTTTTAATCAATCGACATGGAATTAAACGTTCAAAACGTGATAAGTTTCCACAACTTTGTCACAAGAGGATACATCTAGTTCAGCTTAGACAACTAAGTCCCAGTAGAGAAAAGGACGATGGTGAATAACCTAATACCATTTCATGATACCAGAAAACCAGTTTTGTTCATCACAAAAAACATCATATATATACAATCCATACCTTCTTAGTTCAATAGCTTTTATGATATAACTTCAATTAAAGTACAGGAAAAAGGCACCTATCGAATTCACAAAACCATGATACATTTATATATATAATATCACATATTTAATATAAATTATTTTTCTTATGTGCGATAAAGAAATTCGCGATAAAATCTAACGTTTTAATATTTGAAAGCCTGTAATCCAATACAAATTTGGTTCTTGGTGAGCTGTGAGTCAAGTGAAAAGGATTTTTTAAAATAGGTAAAAAGTAATTTGTCAAGCGACCAGTTATATCAACCTACAGTTTTTATTGCTTATATTGAGAGTTAAAAACTACAGAAAATATACTATTTGTAAATCATTTTATCTTCAAAGTCACATATTTACTGTTTAGTATGATCTTAAACTATTCATAGTTTAAATCGTTTGTAAATATTTTGTTTACTATTTTAAAATTGAATAGTATGTTATACGATACATGGGCTAAACAGTCATTTATGAAACCCCCTAGGTTCAGGCATTTCCAATTCTAACTTAGACCAGTCATCAGCATCAGCCGCCCACACGGATACTCTTAATGGAAAGTGGGATTAACTGTAACTTTCATAACGCGGCCGCAGTTGAAAGTGCGTAACGTACATACTATATCGCGGCTCGAACCTTGGACCTACCGATACAACCCAATTCGATCACGCCCGACCTGGAATGAATACTTATTACCATTATGTTGATGTTATTGACAAGTATTCCGTTACTTATCATCGCTGATAGTGATTAACTGGCATTCTCGGCACACACAAAAACACAACAAATATACGAATATTTGTTACCAAAGTATTAATAATGTTTTTACAGGCTTAGCTGAAATCATTCAATCGTATGCATACTATATAATTATCTAGAGTTGCTACTTATCTACAACTTCTGGTGAAAACAAGCTATCTACATTGATAAAAGCTAAAGAGTTACTAAGTAAATAATGTAGCTAACTTAACATACCGGTATAACTAGGTGTATGGAATTTCATTAAACAAAACTTTATAACGATTAGAATCCATTGATTTCTCAGTTGCGTACTTTTGATGTTATCAATATTTTTGACTGTTTAAGTTTTGTTAAACTAAGTTACATAAAACACATTACCTGCTCCAATCAAACACAGCTGTGGTTCAGTAAAACAGCACTGGTATTAAGTTATGATGTAACCACCACGATTTTCTATGAAAAAAAAACAAAAAAAAACTATCTAACCTATATAAAAGCCAGTGTGCGTGTGTCACGTCACGCTTGATTATTCTTAATTTCTCGAAATAGGAGTCATAAAAGCCAAAATGCATTTCTCCAGATAGAATAGTTCGATTACTGTCCGCTCATTACAATTTTAGTGACGGGGTGCAAGTGGGCCGTGAGGGTGTGTGTGTGTCGTGGAACCTTATAAGTGTAGTGAGTGTTTGTATAATAAGCCTAAAGTAAAGACGTAGTGTGGGATCACCTAGCCTAGAGCGAGGCGCATAAAATTTATCACGAAACTAAAAATATCGATTACATTTTAAACTTAACACGTTTCTGTTATATCACCAACGTTTTTAATAAAACAAAACAAACCTCTTTAATCAACGGAGACTCTAAATAAAGAAATCAACAAATAATTTTCCAGTTTTGTTTGCTATACATTTAATTTTATACTTTCAGTACATAGACTAAGAACAATATTAGGTTATACTTTTGTTGCTAAAACTGATTTTTACCAATAAATACTCTATGAACTAACGTATAGACAGTAAAAAATGACGGGGCAAGTACTACCACCCCCACCCTATAGTATATCTTAACCTCACATTTCATAGCTGACTGAAATAAAATGTTTTTGCAAAATCAAGCCTTACCAACAAAGAGGAGGAACAGTGCAGTCGAGGCAGTCAAACATCGGTAAATTCCTTTGTGAGCCAATCAAAATTAAGATCATACATGAAATGAATTAGTGGAGTATCTTAGATATATTCAATTTAAATTATTTTCTTTGCGGTAATTTTGCTCTAATAAGACACAAAAACAGATTTTTACTTTTAATTGTTTTTTATTGTTTTCTTAAGATAAAAATGCATTCTTGCATGAAACAACACACAAAATAACGTAATTCATTTACAAAAACAAAACAATAAATAATAGTTAACATAGCATTACCCAAAAATTATGACAAGCTTCAGAAAATAATTCCTTTAACCAAATTGCCTTTTCGGTATCGATCTTGTGCTAGTCTTTTATTCAAAGCTTGTTATCTTATGTAAATTAATTTCCAGAATAATTGCTTTGACATGCATTGGATTTCTAATTTTGTTGAAATAATTCAGCATGAAATTACAAATAAAAAAGACTAAAGAAAAGACAAAAAACTTATTTTTCTGTTAATATCCGAGACCTTTTGAAGGAATTCTACTATATAAAAGCTTATGACACTACTTTTCCCAATTTGCTTAAATAGAAACGTATATATGTTATAATATGGTATTTCTATTTTATTGTTTAATAAAATGGCTATGTATTTTAGGTTTTGATGACAAATTCAAGATAACATCTTTGTATGAGAAACTAATAGTTTCTTTGGAATTAAAATTGACTTCAACTGTTTCTAGTACGTTATGAAATTTATCAACACAATTTTTATTTTCCCTTTAAACAGTGACATTTTTATCTTATTTCAAATTTATTGAAAATAAAATACAGCTTCATGTGCTTATACCTCTACAAGTTAGCATTTTAAACTTTATTAGCCATAGAACAGTAGCTCGTAGAATGGCTCGATTTATTTTTTTTATTAAGTACAAACTTTTAGCTGATAGCTCCATCATCTTTTGACCAATTTGAGATCTAATTACAGTTTTAGACTCAGGAGATCAAACAATTTCGAGTGATGTATTTGTTCACGCCCAAGGCCTCATGGATTGATTTACTCTAATCCTGCTTAGAAGAATTTCAATTTGAGGGTAGGCTAGTAGAGATCATGATGAGTAATAATATTGAATCGTGTATCCGCGCGCCTCTCACGTGGTATTGCTGACGGACAAAAATATACCAAATGAAAAGGAAAAAAAAAGGGTCTAATACATTAATTTATTCTAATCCTCCCTAAAAGAATTGCAAGTTCCGCGGCTATTGAGGATTCCCTCTTGTTATAATTAATAGTGCGACAGATCGTATATGGTCATTTTGTTTAAATGGAACACGAAATTCTGCTTCTCAAGTTAAAGCGATGTTGCGAATGGAAATCAGAAATAGCAATATACATGTAGAACGACATTTTCTTGTCTGATTTGGTTAATCTGCGAATATACTGAGATCGTGTGTAGATTACTGCTAGTGGCGCCATCACTTGGAATACCACAATACCAACTGGGATAAATATCCCAAAACAAACCTTTCACTTAATTAATGTATTATCATCACATTTTAGTTTACGGCAAGTTTTAATAGATCAGATTTCATACTTATTGTTTTACAAACTCTATGTAAACAATACATACGCGTGAAATAAAGTTATATTTTAACGAAATGGTTACTATTTTGTGAAATATTTTATAACTTAAACCAAAGTGTAACATAGGAGGTAACGGAAAGCGGATAATGATAATAGCATTTTTCAAAAATTATTGGTGTGATGCCATCCACTTGTAAGATTACATCTTTAAACTGTTATTGTTGCACAACTGATACAAATACTAGTTGCTTAATTGCCTAAGGATTTATTAACTTACTGATACCCTCGGATTATGAATGCAGAACATCATGCAAAATTGAAAATTGATCAACCGATCAATTCACAAATAAGTTATACATCGTTTGAAATGTCAATGGAGTCACTATATACTTTTTGTTTAATTTACACTTTGAAAATCTACATTTTTGTATAATAAGTGAAACAAGTGTTATAATTAACTTATCTAACCTAGATAAAACCAGTGTGTGTAATGTCACGTCTGATTTCTCGAAATAGGTGTATTCATAAAAGCCAAAATGCATTTATCCAGACAGAATAGTTCGATTACTGTCTATCCATTACGATTTTAGTAACGGAGACACAGAGAGCCGTGAAACCTTGTAAATGTAGTGAGTGTTGGTAAAATACGCCTAAAGTAAAGACGTAGTGTGTGATCACCTAGCCTAGAGCCAA
This sequence comes from Limulus polyphemus, assembly GCF_000517525.1. Taxonomy (NCBI): domain Eukaryota; kingdom Metazoa; phylum Arthropoda; class Merostomata; order Xiphosura; family Limulidae; genus Limulus; species Limulus polyphemus. The sequence goes on along the minus strand of NW_013665837.1, from coordinate 142,600 downwards.
CTGCATACAACTTATCATGAAAGTAAAGATAACGATTCTATTTTAACCTTAATTGTTCCTAAATTAAACTATTTACTGTTATATCACCAAGTTTCTAATATAAAAAAACGAAGACTAAATATTTTTCTCGTTTTGTTGTTTACATATTTCATTTTATACTCTCAGCACATAACAATATAAGGTTACACAGCCATTGTTGGAGCGTAGTGTTACCAAAACGCACTAGCTTTTATATACGTGTGTGTGTGTATTACTACAGCATAGCGTACGTTACATTGTAGCGTACGGTCTACACATATACTATCATCATAACCGTTTTAATGATTCACTACGACAATATCTTGGTAAATTATTTATTTCTATCCACGTTTTTGTTTAGTAAATAATAACAATAATAATAACTTAATAAGTTGTGTGTTCCAAAAGTATACCATAAACTTAGGTTATAATTGTGATAGTTTTCATTGTTGGTATTTATTTCAGTCCTATCATATTTGCCCCCAAAACGGTTATGTGTAATAACGTTAGTTATAATAAACGACGCCAACTGCAAATACACGAAAGTTAAAACGGTGATGATGATAGTATCTGTATAGACCATACGCTATTGTGTAAATATCTTTGTAGACAACACGATATAGTAGCACATATATCTTAATTATGATAGGCTCACAAAGGAATTTACTGAATTTCATGACTATCTCGACTGTACTTTTCTGTCTCTTTGTTGGTCTAGCTTAATTTCGCAAAATTTCTTTATTTCAGTTAGCTATGAAATGTGAGTTTAGGGTATACTATAGGGTGAAGGGTGGTAGTATTTGCCCAGTTATTTTTGACGGCTATACGCTAGTATATATTTACAAGTCGGGTGTGTGGAAAAGTCACGCAATTTCCTGTTTTTAAATATGTTTCATGTGTATTGAATATTCTAGTATTTTAAATGTCCTTATCACGTAAACGCGTTGACTTCATGAAACTGCTGGTATATAAAACTATGTATTGGGAAAAGCATGTTTGTTTACGTGAAGGGTTGTGAGAGAAATGTATTAAACTGTTGACTTTGTTCATATCCAGAAGAGGAATTTTTAAGCTTTAATTAAGACTGAAAAATACGTTACTGTCAAGGTCAAGATACTCTTATTTACTGGTTCCAGTTGTGAACGGTGCTATGTTGGATCTATTCCACAAAAACGTTACTCGCTCGCATTATGGAACATTGTAACCTCACAGCAGTGGTGAGATCCTTAGCTTAGCACCAACCATTGTAATGTGATACTCCAAATTTGCCATTTTAAAATAATAAATATTGCAGTGATGAATATAGAGTAAGAATAAAAAGAAACTTTACTGGTTGAAAGTTTTTAACCAGAATTAGTCTCCTGTTTCGTTTTTAATAGAACTGTATTATTTAAAGATGGTTATGGATATAAATGTCTAAATACGATAGTTGTGTTATTAAAGTTAGATGTAAAAAAAATGTATTAACAAGTCTTATAACTAGAAGAGCGGTGACAAGTTAGGTTAATTAATTAATAACTAAACATAAGAAACTTATAACCGAGTCATATATTAACTCATACAACACTCAGTTAAGTTCAGCAAAAGTATAAAATTAAATTAACTAAATTACCTATTTTTGAGAATCATAATTGCTAAAATTGGGATAATTTATCTCTTGATAAATTATAAACAGCTGGAGTATCTACAGAAAAAGCTGATGAAGGGTTGACATATCAGAAACTTAATTCAGAAATATTTAAGAAAAAGTTCCCGAGATGCGTTTATTGAAATTACAATCACTAATTTTTACTAAATTAGACAGTTTGAAAAATATTTTAATACGTAGAATTATGACTATTTAAATGTGCGGCCTAAATCCACTTTGTCATATGATAACAGAAATTATCAAAGGAGCACCTTAAAGATTAATGACTTAACAACGAAATCTACAGATTAAGGGAAGTACCATTAGTAGAAATGATCAGTACAGAGAAAATTAAACCTAAACCTACCATGTCAATGACACAGAACTATGTCTAGGAGGAATATCGAGACTTGTACTTCGTTTTCCTTCTTTCCAGTGTGTTTTAATGAACAAACTGTGAGACATGGTTTTTGATTTTTTACCAAATGATCTTAAATATCTGTGGCTTCAACGTATGTTCTATACTTTTGCTTTTCCTTACGTGCGTCCCAGATGCGTCCACTTTCTTTAGAGTAACAGAATTTACTGGAAGAAACAGACTACTGATATCAATGTTTCAAACTTGATTTGGATTTCCAAACGCAGCAAAATGTTTCAATTTCTACGTTTATACGAAACTGTTTCTACGTTAATTTAATGATGAAGTATTAGCGATGAAGAAGTTTTCAAACTGGCAACACTATGTTAAGTCACACTTTTCGCAGCTAAAAGATTAATTAAGAATTTAGTTTTGTCAATAATTTCCCTGCTATTTCTGGAGTATCTGATTCAATTTTGACACCAATGTACCAGGGCATCAATTAAAATTATTAGGAATACAAATATTTAATTATCGTTATAATTAACTGATATAAATGGCTAATAAGCTTATACAATATAGCTAGTTATTTGAATCAGATTTTAAAATCTTACTAGTATTTTTATGAAAAACGAACGGTTTTGACTGAAAATTCAGCTTGTAGTACGTAGGAAACCACGAAGAACACACAATTCAGCAGCAAGCTGGCTTATGTGAGCCGAATGGTTGGATTTGGCGGTTTTGAGTGATAACCGATCGATAAAATATCTAAATTCTTACGGTTGTACTCTCAGAGTCTTTGCAGCGAGGGCAAAAATGACAGTAGTAGGTAAGGAGGAAGCAGATGTAACTTGGAAGTTCTAAGGCAGTAAACTACGAGTACCTAATTCACATAAAGACTGTGGGTAGTAGGAGGAGGAAGTAGAAATATGTGAAAATATGAAAAAGATGGAATTAGATGTAACATGTTAGTGTGAAGATGGTAAAGGAGGCAGGAGTAGATGTAACATGTTAGGGTGAAAATGGTAAAGAAGGCACAAGTAGATGTAACATGTTAGTGTGAAGATGGTAAAGGAGGCAGGAGTAGATGTAACATCTTAGTGTGAAAATGGTAAAGAAGGCACAAGTAGATGTAACACGCTGGTGTGAAGGCGAAGGAGGAGGTGAGCCAAATGGACACAATGTTGATGGGAAGGTGACAGAGGAGGAGGCGCATGTAATTCGTTAGTCTGAGGTTGGAGAGGACAAGTAAGTAATTTATTAGGTCGGTATGAAGACTGTGGAAAAGAAATAGATAAAACATGCTGATATGGAGGTAAATGGCAAAGGGATAGCTGTATTATGGTGTTGTACAGGTATGAGAGAAGCAGGCGGACAAAGGAATAGCTCTATTATGGTGTATGACAGGAGCAGGAGGACAAAGGAATAGCTCTATTATGGTGTATGAGAGGTGCAGGAGGACAAAGGAATAGCTCTATTATGGTGTATGAGAGGTGCAGGAGGACAAAGGAATAGCTCTATTATGGTGTATGACAGGAGCAGGTGGACAAAGGAATAGCTCTATTATGGTGTATGACAGGAGCAGGTGGACAAAGGAGTAGCTCTATTATGGTGTATGAGAGGAGCAGGAGGACAAAGGGATAGCTGTATTATGGTGTTGTACAGGTATGAGGAGTAAGAGGACAAAGGGATAGCTGTATTTTGGTGGTGTGAAGGTATCAGAGGAGTAGGACGATGAACTGAATGCTATATGATGGTTCGTTTAATTTTCTCTCCATTTAATATTTCATATTTACATTTATTAATGAGAATAATTCGGAGATTGCGGTGTCAAGTTAAAAGGTAAATAAGACGAAACTGCAGAAAGAGAAGAATCAAGTAAGGGATACTAAAAATAAATATATAAAAAAGATAGGATTTTAAGAGGGATATAGAATGAAAAACGTTACAAATGAGAAAAATACTGAAGGGAGAGTAAGAAAGAAATACAATATAATAAAATGATGAAGATAACTTCATCAATAGTTCAGTAGTAAATCTGAAAGCTTATAAATGCTAAAAACTGGGTTTTGATACCCGTGGCGGGCACAGTATATGTAGCCCATTGTGTAGCTTTGATCTTAACAAAACAATAAAACGAAGGTGGTAAGGGAAAATATGAAAAGGAACTGGACTAAAAGGGAAAAAAAAACGTGTAAAAGATCATATGAAAATGAGAAAGATACATACTGATTAAATGAAGTTATTGTGAATCAACATTAGAGCTATGTCCTTCAAGCAACGAAAAAAAATTAATATTACGTGAGATAAACACTGTGCATGGCATGATATACTAGAGACTTAGCTAATATTCAGATATCTATAATTACAAACAATAAAAAAACTTTTACGCATTTCTCTATAATAAAACGTATTTTTTATACAGTATTACTTGTTAAATGGTCCCCCCGGTGGGACAACGGTAAGTCTTCAGATTTACAATGCTAAAATCAGGGGTTCGATTGCCCTCGGTGGACATAGCAGATAGTCCGATGTGGCAATGCTATAAGAAAACATACACACATACACACACACACACACATACTTGTTACTGTCTTTAAAACAATATTCAAATTAAAGCATTTAGTTATGCCTAACAGTGGGAAACATCTTTATAAACATGCCGACTTAAATCAACCTAATAAGGTTGTATTAAAGATACTATATTTATCTATTTATAATTATTCTGAGTAGCAAAATTTGGGTAATAAATTCACTTGTTACTATGGTAATATTAGAACCGTCCCGGATGGTTGGCTACACGTACATAATGTACATAACCTGAAAGTGCATAGACACCTACTTCACACAATCGTTCAACAGTCTCACACGCTTCTAATATGAAGTATAAGATTATTAGCTGTTTGTAGACCTTTTTCAAATATTGCAGGTCATTTTTATTATAGTGAAAATTATATATGAATAATTATGTTTACATCTTAGTTAGGAATTATAAATAATCTTAGTTAGATGCTTATCAGACTTAGATAAACTTAAGTACTTATAAACGTTCTTGGATCTATATTACCGAGATTAACCCTTTTTGTGATACATATCAAAGCCTACAGATATACTTTCAGGATCTTATATCTACAGTCATAAGGTTGGTTGGTTGGTTGGTTGGTGTTTTATGGCGCAAAGCAGCTAGGCTATCTGCGCCAAACAACCGGTAAAAGCAATGAAAGTAGATTAAAGTAAAATGTAAAAAAAAACAAAAAAAAACAACAAAAAAACAGCGAGTTAAAAATCAATAATGTCGGTAAAAGATTTATATAGAATTAAAAAGATGTATAGTGTGTAAAAA
>NW_013665837.1:108941-136423 GCF_000517525.1 Limulus polyphemus | reverse complement strand
CTTCCCTGGGAGGTCCCCTCACCACGTACAGGAATCCACGTCGAGGGGCAGTCATAAGGACCTGTGATTATCGTTTTTAGGTGTATAATACACAAAATTGATAACTTCTCGGTCTAGGTTATAAAAAATACATGATTCTATCTAAATGCATACATCGACGTAATACTGGCATAAATATATCATAAACTGCAAATAATCGTGTAGATTAACTTCTTGTGTTGTTCAATTCTGTTCTACTTTAAGATTAATATTTTCGGATAACTTAGTCCATGTGCTTAACACAAGGAAATTAATCCTGTTTAGACACAGACTGCCCCCCCCCCCAGTGGCATGTCTACAGGCTTATGCTGCTAGAAACTGGGTTTCGATACCCATGGCGGGCAGAGCACAGATAGTCCTTTGTGTAGTTTAAGTAACTTTGAGCTTAATAACAAACAACGACACAGACTGTAAACATTAATCTGATAATCCCATTATATTAAATGGAAAATCTCCTTCACTTACTGAACAATATTCAAATATTTTCAATTTCGTTCAGTTTTGCCATAAAGAAAATCATAAGAAAACATCTCTCTATTTCCTTTTCAACATTTATGGTAAGATTTGTCTTCTACATATTTATAAGGGATTTGACTTTTTGGAGGTAACAACATCTCTTCTTATACTGACATTTGGTAATAAAAACTCCTTCCTGGTCTCTTCATGTTCATGATGACAAATGCAAACGTCAGTCGTGATTATGCAGAGCAAAGAATATGGAAACAAATTAGATGAATTGTTCGAATTCAATAACAAAAGGTATGGAAAGACATTTCGAATTAAATAAACCATAAACACATAGAGGTTAGGAACGTGCATGACAAATACTAGCCATCGAGTAGACAAATAATGCACGAACAATAGACTTTTCCAATATCTTGAACAGTAGATCTCAGGATGCAATATTATTTACATGAGTAAGTTGATATTTACCCGTTTAGAAGACACAAGTCAAATTTTTATTGAATTTATTCATTTGCGCATAAAAAACTGATACATTGAATAGGCTTAGGTTTAACGTTTTTGTAAAAAAACATAATTGTGATCAACTATACAAGTATCAAACCTATTTCCTTAATAGATAACTTTTCTATTACTAAGTTTTCTTTAAAAAAAAAAATATATATATATATATAATGGAAAATAACCTGCTTTATTCCGTATATTCACTAGTATGTATTTTATAATAAACTTTTTTTCTTTCTCGAAATTTAAATAAAAAGTCAGTAAAACGAATGTGTTTGTTTCTTTAGTTCTCTTAACTCTAGGGTTGTTGTTGTTGAAAGTCTCATTTAGCGAAACCGTTTTCATAGAAAGAACCACACAACGCAATGCAGATCTAAGAGAGAACGCCAAGAGAAATCTCTACAATACCGGAATGGTTTTAAAGTACCCAAGATATATTACTTACAATACCGGAATGGTTTAAAGTACCCAACATATATCACTTACAATACCGGGATGGTTTAAAGTACCTAACATATATCACTTACAATACCGGAATGGCTTAAAGTACCCAAGATATATCACTTACAATACCGGAATGGCTTAAAGTACCCAAGATATATCACTTACAATACCGGAATGGCTTAAAGTACCCAAGATATATCACTTACAATGCCGGAATGGGTTAAAGTACCCAAGATATACAAATTCTACTATCGCATGGTTTGAGGTGTACGAGAATTTTTTTATTGATAAACACAAAGCTACACAATGGGCTATCTCTGTGATCTTCCCACCGCAGGTATCGAAACCCGATTTTAGCGTTGTAAACTCTCATATACGTACCATGACACACCGTGAATGTCGGAGATACCAGCCATAATTCTATTAAATACGACAAGGTTAAATTTACAAATGTTACTATTACTGAAATTATAAATTTTTCATAAAAGATTCGCAGGGATACACACACAGGGGTTACTGATGTATAACGAAACGTTTTTCTTTGTTACTAAATCTAATTATTTCTTCTATCCATAGTAAATAATAAGCTCATTTAAAACGAATCGCAGGGATACACACACAGGGGTTACTGATGTATAACGAAACGTTTTTCTTTGTTACTAAATCTAATTATTTCTTCTATCCATAGTAAATAATAAGCTCATTTTAAAGTTTATCATTATGTTACATTATTTGACTCAGGAAAGGAAGATACTGTATGACACTTCATGACACGTCAGCGTCTTAGTCTCTTCAGACAGCCCAGCGTTTCTGTATGCCACGTCAGGGTCTAAGTCTGTTTAGACATCTAAGGTTGTATTTATGCCATATTAGGATCCATCTAAATATATATAACAAAAAATAAATCGAACAAAGCAATAAACTACATCTTCATTTAATTATCTTTAGAAAATTTATTAGTATCATTAAATTATATGTAGAAATATATACATTTACATTTTCTGATGTCGCCAGGCCTGGCGTTGTAACTGGCGTGCAGAGCTAAGGAATGAGGATTCTAGGCTTTTATACATGATGCCACGAAACATGTTCTACACTTTCAGCTGTAGTCGCTTTATAAAAGTGACAATCAATCAAATTATTCGCAAAATATACCATTCATGTTGTAAACACCAGTATCAATAACGACTTAACCATCTGTTATTGAAGATAGTACGTACAGTTGTAACAAATAACTTCCTAATCATCTGTTATTGAAGATAGTACGTACAGTTGTAACAAATAACTTCCTAATCATCTATTATTGAAGATAGTACGTACAGTTCTGACAAATAACTTCCTAATCATCTGTTATTGAAGATAGTACGTACAGTTCTGACAAATAACTTCCTAATCATCTGTTATTGAAGATAGTACGTACAGTTCTATAAAGTAACTTCCTAATCACCTGTTATTGAAGAAAGTACGTACAGTTGTAACAAATAACTTTCTAATCATCTATTATTGAAGATAGTACGTACAGTTGACAAATAACTTCCTAATCATCTGTTATTGAAGATAGTACGTACAGTTCTAACAAATAACTTCCTAATCATCTATTATTGAAGACAGTACGTACCGTTCTGACAAATAACTTCCTAATCATCTGTTATTGAAGATAGTACGTACAGTTCTATAAAATAACTTCCTAATCATCTGTTATTGAAGATAGTACGTACAGTTCTATAAAATAACTTCCTAATCATCTGTTATTGAAGATAGTACGTACAGTTCTAAAAAATAACTTCCAAATCATCTGTTATTGAAGATAGTACGTACAGTTCTAAAAAATAACTTCCAAATCATCTGTTATTGAAGATAGTACGTACAGTTGTAAAAAATAACTTCCTAATCATCTGTTATTGAAGATAGTACGTACAGTTCTGACAAATAACTTACAAATCATCTGTTATTGAAGATAGTACGTACAGTTGTAAAAAATAACTTCCAAATCATCTGTTATTGAAGATAGTACGTACAGTTGTAAAAATTAACTTCCTAATCATCTGTTATTGAAGATAGTACGTACAGTTGTAACAAATAACTTCCTAATCATCTGTTATTGAAGATAGTACGTACAATTCTAACAAATAACTTCCTAATCATCTGTTATTGAAGATAGTACGTACAGTTTTAACAAATAACTTCCTAATCATGTTATTGAAGATAGTACGTACAGTTGTAACAAATAACTTCCTATTCACCTGTTATTGAAGATAGTACGTACAGTTGTAACAAATAACTTCCTATTCACCTGTTATTGAAGATTGTACGTACAGTTCTAACATTCGGCTTCGACTGTAGAAAGACTTTCGATTCTGTCACTTGAAAAGACATTTCACTTCGAAATTTCTGACGATAGAATAATTAACGATAATTAAACAAATACGATTGTCTCTCATTTAGTGTTAATTAGTACAACTGGCAAAACTATCCCAAAAGCTGTGAATGATCTCTAAGTCAATGGAGATCAAACAGTTTGAATAACCAATCCTTGACGTAACATCAAAAACGACACTTTTGGTCCGTATTTTAGGTAACTTTGTACTTGCACCTCCTCCAGCAAGTAGCTATGGCGAGCATTTAGCTATCGAGAAGATATGTAGGAAAATAAAACACATCTTGAACACTGTTGCCATGCGCATACCATAGATATGCATGCAAAATTTTCTATTGCAGCTTGCAAGCAAAATGTCTGCCTTTCAATGTGTAAGAAAGCAAATACTAGTGTCTTTTAATTAATTTGAACAATCCGATAATGTTTTTATTCCAAAAATGAATGTTCTGAATGTACTGAAATAGTTTATATGACATATTGTATTTTAATCTACTAAAATACTTTTATTCTGTTACATAGTGATCGTTTCGCTTTATTGGATGGATTTCTCTTTCTATGGAAATGTTCAACTCATACACAGGAAATTCAGCCCTGTAGGACACATGCAATAAATGATAACACAATTTAATTTCCGAACAGATGAAACAAATTATGTAAAATAAGATGTAATTTTAGGATTTTAGTGCATACTCACTTTTTTTCTGAAATGTTAGACGCACATGCTATGATACTGTAATATAAGAAATAAATTACATGCACATGCTACGGAAATGTGCAAGAGAAGTATTAGGGTAGACACACATACCATGGTAATTTAAAATAAGTACTAAGTTAGATGCACATTTATAATGTAACATGAGTACTAAGTTGCATGAACATATTATGGTAATGTAACATTAAGTTAAAGGTGTGTTGTTATGCAGCTGTATTGTAAAGCATTGTTCGTAGATGCAGCAATAAGGTTAGTCAAGAAAATAAAATACTAAATGTTGCGTTTCAAATCAATATTTGAGAGAAGATATGAAAAATATAGCTTTTATCAGACCCAGTAAAATTATTTGAAATTTAATAATTATTTATTATTTACCAAATTAGAAATAAAAGTACAATAAAATCGATCATTCTTGATTGACATTAATTATTTAATCTTGGATAATATTAATTCGTTTATTAATATATTTTATTTAGCCTTCGATAATATATTAACTTGTTTATTAATGTTCCTTTATTTAACATTGGGTATTGTTAACTTGTTTATTAATAATCTTTTAGTTGACCTTGGATTCGTTTATTAACGAAATTAATAATGTTCTTTTATTTGACCATGGTTGATATTAACTCGTTTATTAATAATATAGATAATATTAACGATGCTCATTTATTAAGAAGCAACAACAACAGCAAAAACACGTTCATAAATCAAATTTGTACACATAATTTGTTCTTGAATCATATAATTCTTTGCAGCTTCTGTCAATTTCATTAATTGGACAAAATCGTTAAGAACTTATCATTGTCCCTTGTGTCATTACCAGAGAAACAATTTGAAGTAAAAAAAAATCGATTTTAGATATTGCCCTTGTTTGCGTCTTTATATATATATATATATATATATATATATCTGTCGTATCACATCAATTTGAATCTTGTATATTTTTTTTATCTTCTTTTAAGATCGCATGAAACTTCTACGTGTATTGTAATCAAAATGTCATCATTTATACTTATATATATATTTCTCTGAATAAAGGTTCGTGAAACCAATAAAGTTTGAATACTTTAATTTAAAAATTGCTAAACAACGTTTCAGATGAAGTTATACAGAAAAACAAAATGCATATTCCCGCAGGGTTGCGCAGTGATGTAACATTAATATTTTCTGATCGGAAGAAATATGTAGTAAGCTTACTCCTTGATTTTTTACACTTGTTATACAATTTATTTTCGATTACTGAAATTGCTGGTGTGTGAAAAAAAATTGCAGCCTTGTGCAAATCATCCAGTTTTAATATAAAAATTATACCTTCCTATAACAGCAATATTTCAGTTGTGTTAGGGTTATTTATAATAAAACTGATAAAACGTACATGTGGATTTTAACTCAGATTTTACTGTTAATATAAAAATTACTAATACCTGAAAAAAAAGTCATTAACTGAAAATCCCAGACTGGTTATTATTTTGAGACTGTGATTCGAATGTTTATTTACTATTGTTATTTATAAAAGTTACATTTGTACATAGGTATTTAACTGTTATTTGAGGTAATGTTGGATGTCATTCAAGTGGTAAAAAAAGAAGGGTGTACGGTATTTGGTGTTTTAAACTTGAACGGCATCTTATCTGACACATGGACTAAAGAGTCAATACAGAGACTCCTAGGGTCAAGGATACCCATCACTAATTTCAAACTCCTGACTAGATGGAGGACGAATAGTCAGAGGAACCTCCCGCCTCATTTAATTGAACTGACTATCACTTTCTATAACGCGCTCACAGCTGAAAGTGTAGAACGCGTTCAACGGCGTATCGCGAGTTCGAAACTTGGATCTTCGACCCTGCATCCTATGGATTAGTTGACTCTTAACCGCAAAAAACGTGAGCGAAAGCCGTAACGAATATTCTGAAAAATAGAACGTGGAACTTTTATGTTTTGAGTAAAAAAATAAAATAAAATATTAGTACTTTTAAACAGTAAAATTAAAAATGTTGTTGTTGTTGCTAATTAAGTAGAAAACTGCACAATAAGCTATCTATGCTGTACCCTCACAACCCCCCACCCCCACCCCACAGGGAATGAGCACGGAATTTTAGCGTTATAAGGTCCCAAACTTACCACTAAGCCACCGACGCTGTAGTCTACAGAAAGTGAACACAAACATCGCTATCCATAAAATCACACGTATCATTCGTCTATATTTTAACCCACATAACACACCAATTCAATAAATAATTACAGCTACACGACGTTAATAAATCAACGACGAACCTCATAAAATTCATAATCTCAGTTTATATCCACGTTTTGGAATTACTATCAGTTTCACAAAAGACGAGTCATTAATTTCACTCAAACGATTCAAGATTTTGGGCGAAATTAAGATTAGTTGATGATTAACAAACTAAGAAATGTTTTAATCTGAAAATTTGTCACATAAATAATGTTTAAAGAATAAATCAACCAGTGTCAACTTTTAATCTTGTAACAATACTCTTGTGACAATGTTCGTAGTCTAGTTGTAAAGTTGTAATAACATAAATAATGTTTAAAGAATAAATCAACCAGTGTCAACTTTTAATCTTGTAACAATACTCTTGTGACAATGTTCGTAGTCTAGTTGTAAAGTTGTAATAGCATACTTAAATACTTAAATCAATATAATTAGTGCTAATTATAACTAATCACAATATACTCAATGTCTTCTTGCAGCTTTATAACAATATTATTAACTCCAGCTGTAACGCTTTAACAATAGTTTTTAGTCTGACTTAATTAGGATCTTACCCCGCTTGTGCAGACTCTCTCTCTATGCATCCATCAAGAAAAGGCTTTAGGCAAACGACTAGAATAGAAGAGTGCTGTTAAGGAGACCAATAGAAATGTGTGTAACTTTTGTATACCAAAACAAACAAAAAATTGTGTGCGATTTTTGATCTTCAGGGCCAGTTGCTATGTGATCAATTTTACTCGTCAACTGACCGAATGTATAACACACCTTCTTAATAGAATTATATACCCATAAATAGTGAAGTGTCATTTCAAACTTTTAAGTAGACGTAGACATAAGAAGCCTTGTTGTGACTTCTTCATGGACTAGTTACGTGTAGCAAAGAACGTGTATTTTCAAAAATCGATAAGCACTTTTGAAAATAAAATAAGAGTAACTTTACTGCGCTCAAGGAAATGAAGGATAGGCAGAATTATATGACTACAAAAAGACAACGAAGAAAAGTGGAAAAATAATGATAAGAAAGGAAAGAACAAGTTAAGAGCTAAAATGAATTAATAAACGAATGAATGACCACAGGAAAAATGTGTGGATACCACATAGAACCGGAGAGGAAACAAAATATACAAAGGATAAAGAAAAATATGAGAACTTGAGCAGAAAATCAAAGGTTACATAAGAAGTAAAACCTTATAAAGTTTTGATGTTAAAAAGTACCTGCAAAGGAAAGAAGAAAGGGAAAAAAAACAAGAAATTTTCTGCAAGAATAATATGAGAATAAAAATTGGTAAATAATAAAACTAAAATAAATAAGCGAACAAAAAAAAATAATGACACTTAATCAAGTATTAGCGGTCATAAGCAATCTTTATGGAACAATACAATTTCAGAAATAAAGTTATGAATCTTATCTTCAAGCACTGGCTAGTCTCTCTGTCCATGATGTTATACCATATAGGCTTCATGGCCATATGAAAATAAAAAATAATCATATCATTAAAATACTATCTGCTTTATACTCGACCGTATTTACATTACTCTCCACAGGAAGAATTTCCTAGCTGTTCCAGTCTGTTTCTTTTACTCGGAAGCTAGTCGAACATGCAACCATTTTAAATATATATATGAATTATATTTAATACGTCAATATATACATACATACATACACACTGTCTCGTGTTTTTCACGGTAATATAGAAATATTCAACATATAGTTTGTTGTCAAGCCAATATTTTATAAGGGTTACCAGAAATATAGTATATAATATTTGACACGTGGCGAAGCCGTAGTGTACTAAAGGTGCACGTCACTACCTCTAAGAAGAGTAGTTGGTACTGTGGCGTGACGAATGCTTAAAAATATATACTTTCTCGAGGAAATGAAGAGAAATATCTTTATTAAAAAAACTGTATCATTTTGTATTTCATTTTGTGCCCAAAAAAAAATTATGAACATATTTTGTCCGCCTTTCAGAAACACACGTGTATTCGGTAAAAAACTGAGGATGTTCAAATTGTATTTGAATTAAAATATTTTTCCACCTAAAATGTATAAGTACTAAACATGATTTGTACAATTATACAATTAAATATTCTACTTAATCATATGTTGATATTTCAACCCATTAATCTCCACTTCAATATTGTAAAATGCGTTATAGCTACCAGATAGAAGAACTATCAATACCTCAGGAAGCTTTTAAAACAATCAAACATCCTCTCACTATACAAACACCTACCAACATTCCACGAGATCCTACAATCATCAACCATCCCATTATTACACAATGTTTTATAGCTACTAAATTCAACCGTTTACCAACACTCCAGAAACTAAAGTTACATTGTTTTAGCGCCTACTTAAATGTCTCCTTAAATTATAAAGAAATAATTTTCTGAAAAATGATTGGGTGGTTGAATATGGTTCTTTACACTTACCATCTTCTAGCTCTTACCACACTACAAAACTAATTTGTAGTTTTTTCAAGCACCTATGCACTCGTTAAAAAGCATTTTGCGGTCACTTACACATAATGCATATAAAGTATTTTATACTTATGTTTAAACGACTACTCTCTCTAGAAATTATTTTACACTTATGTTTAAACGACTACTCTCTCTAGAAATTATTTTATACTTATGTTTAAACGACTACTCTCTCTAGAAATTATTTTATACTTATGTTTAAACGACTACTCTCTCTAGAAATTATTTTACACTTATGTTTAAACGACTACTCTCTCTAGAAATTATTTTACACTTATGTTTAAACGACTACTCTCTCTAGAAATTATTTTACACTCACATTACTAAACATCTACTTACTTTCAACCAAGTATTTTACCTTTACCTTGTTTAAACACCTACTTACTTTCTACCAAGTATTTTACACTCACATTTCTAAATACCTACTTACTTTCTACCAAGTATTTTACCTTTACCATGTTTAAACACACATTTATTCCTCCTAGAAAGTATTTTACATTTACTTTGTTTAAACACCTACTTACTTTCTACCAAGTATTTTACCTTTACCATGTTTAAACACACATTTATTCCTCCTAGAAAGTATTTTACATTTACTTTGTTTAAACACCTACTTACTTTCTACCAAGTATTTTACCTTTACCATGTTTAAACACATACTTATTCCCCCTAGAAAGTATTTTACACTTATGATGTTTAAACACCTACTTATTTCCCCTAGAAAGTATTTTACACTTATGATGTTTGAACACCTACTTATTTCCCCTAGAAAGTATTTTACACTTATGGTGTTTAAACACCTACTTATTCCCCTAGAAAATATTTTACACATATGATGTTTAAAACGCTACTTACTCTCTAAAAGGTATTTTACATATACCATGTTTAAACACATACTTGCTCTCTCGAAGGTATTTTATAGTTAACATTTTCATGCCCCCTACTTACACTGCATAAGATTTTTGATAGTTATAATGTTTGTGGACCTACTAACATTCCATAAAGTATTTAATACTAACTCACTTTCAAACATTTAAAAGTCATCCAGAGATTGTTTATAGTTACTTTATCCAAGCACCTATTTGTTCCTCGCAAACTATTTCATAGTTATAACACTAATATTGTCATAAGTGAAATGTAATGGACGTATAATAATATTTTAAAGTAAATATACATATATAAGGACCATCGAATATAGTTTTAGTGGATTAATAAGTATACTAGAGATGTACAGATTTTGTAACCACTTAGCAGTCGGTATAGGTTAGCTTTACATCGTATGATTTCCTTTACAAAGTCCGCACGAAAATTAGGGATTCTTGTTTTTAAATGCAAAGCTACTCAAATGGATGTCTGCGCGCTGTCCATCGCGTAGAATCGAGCCTAGAATTTTAGCTTTGTAAGTTCATAAACTTCCTGCTGACCCAACTAAGGACATTAGGAATTGTACTTGTTTGTTTGTTTTGAATTTCGCGCAAAACGTGGGCTATCTGCGCTAGCCCTTTCTAATTTAGCAGTGAAAGACATCTAGTCATTACCACCCACCGACAACTATTGGGCTACTTTTTTTACCAACGAATAGTGGGATTGACTGTCACATTATAACCCCCTCCCCACGGCTGAAAGGGCGAGCATGTTTGGTGGGACGGGGATTCGAACCCGCGACCTTAAAATTGCGAGTCAAACACCCTAACAACCTGGATATGCCGGGCGTAAAATTTTGCCCCAAGAAGACGATAATGCTTAACATGCATACATAAGAGTATTAAATTTGTATTATACAAACATATTTAAAAAATTCTACAGTGATATATGTGACAACAATATTGTTGAAATTTAATTAGAGAGCATTTTTAATATAAATTACTAATCATATAGCACATTCTTTAAAATTTTTTAAACGATAACTATGAACCTAAGTAAAACACTATTAATAATATGAAATAGTAAAAGCAAGACTCCCAGGATCACAATAATGAGCACAAAATGAGGATAAAATTTGGAAGACAGTTCCATATTTTTACGTGGCTGCCAACTTATTTAAAAATTAGAATATGGTTCTAAAATCATAAAAAAAATATACAAAATATTATGATACCAGCCAGAGGGCGTAACCAACAAGTCGACAAATCAATATTTTTG
The DNA here is from genome assembly GCF_000517525.1 of Limulus polyphemus. Classification (NCBI taxonomy): domain Eukaryota; kingdom Metazoa; phylum Arthropoda; class Merostomata; order Xiphosura; family Limulidae; genus Limulus; species Limulus polyphemus. Next base: position 125,020 of record NW_013665837.1, on the reverse strand, counting down.
TTTTATCAACTGTGTACTCAACTGACCATTTTCAGATCTTTAGTCGATTTAGGCTAAAGAATACAATATCATACTCTCATATTTCTTGAAAAGTTGAACGAATAATTTCATCAAATCTTACAGGAAGTATCTTCTAGATAGCATTCTTCATTTTAATAAAGTTCCCTAGCTATTGTCAGAATCTATTGAGCCAGACAAAAGCTTCATATACAGTATAAATGTTGAAGCTTAAAAACGTCATTAAAGTTGACGCTTAACAGCTGTTACCAAGGTTGTCTTTGTCTGATCTGTATGAAAAAACAAACAAACTCAGATTGGTCTGGTTTGGATTGTTGTTGTTAAACACTTGCCTACACGACTGACAAGCTGTGCTTCGCCCACCACGAGTATCAAAATCCGAATTTTAGCGTCGTAACCTTTAAGACTTAACGCTAAGGAGGATTTTTGGTGCCCACCACCGGTATGAAGGCCGATTTTTAGCGTTATAAGCTTCAGACTTACCGTTGAGCCACTGGGAACAAAATTCCCAGACCAACCAAGAGGTTAAAAAAAAAGTTTCATATTTGACCATCTAGTGGAACCACATTTGTCAAAAATAGAAAATACTTCACTGGTCGAAGAACCAATCTAACTACATTTTATTAATAACGAATATGGTTGTGCACATTATAATACATTCAGTGGAACTTACTCCTACCTTTGGAATAATTTAAAACTTTTCTTATGACATTTTATTCTTGACTTGTAGATCAGTGGAGAAAGTTGAAGCCAATTTGCTTTTACACGGCTATCGATAGAGAGAATGGTAAAAATGAGATAACGTGTACAAAACAGGAGAAAATTGTAAATGCTTTTATTTGTTTTGTGACCTCGGTTCAAGTATCTAGCAAATATTTTTCATATAGATAATACATTTAAGTTGTATCATTATCAGTCACTACAGGATTCTTTAGCTAATATTTTATCAATAGGAAATGCAGTAGGTATCAAAATTATTATAATCCCTATAACCATGAAACCGTTAAATAATGATGGAAAGCGATGATGATTTATCGCTGGTTTCATTACAGTGGTTAACTAAAATACGCTTAATTTAATTTTAAACATACATCCATAGATACGTACGTATGCATATATGTATAATGATGACAAGTTAGACCTTCTTTAATTGCAGGTTCGTCGAAACCAGGAGGTTTTATAAAAGAAACCTTTACTTCTGAGGTAATTATCAACACTTTGATTTCTTTAAAACATACTCCCCACCACCACCCTTTAAGGAAGAATTGCATTGAATATATAAAGCTGATTTTAACCTGGAAGTCATTGAAACGAAGTGTAGATCACGTAAATCGATTGTCTATTCCTGTGCAGGTCAGCTAAAATTGATCGTTTTAACACAACGGTGATGTGACAGTCAAGAACAGCCAAGGGATTATATACGAAACAACTTATACAGATCTGCCCTAATGCTTGTCGTATAAGAATATAAAAAACTGAGAAACGATGCTCACGACCAAGAAAAATAATTTTTAGGAGCTCAGAGTCAGCTGTTCTACTATGGCCAAAAGTTGTAGTCTCATCACCAACAAACTCAATTTTATTCTTACTAAAAGTCGTAGAATCAAGCCCAAACATTTTAATCAGATAAAGGCATTTGATTAGGATGTGTTCTAGTAAGTTCGGAACAAGTTACTCAGTTTATCACAAATTCTCCATCACGCACTTGTCGTTTTGTGTATGTGTGTATATATATGTGAGAGGGGGAGGAGAGAGAGAGAGAGAGAGTAGGTTAAAGTAAAACAATTTGAATATGCAAAGCAACAAGTCACGTAGCAATCACAGCCGAGGTGGAACGGTATGCATCAGAACTACATTTCGACATTGTGATGCCACTGAAAATTGATAGTTTGGGGAAGAACATGTCAGAGCCCTTTCCGACTCAAAATATTTGCACACTCGGGACATAAAGATGTGCTCAGATCAGGAATTTTGAATTTCCAAGATGAGGGTTTCATTTGTAATTAATGACCCTGGAAAACAAAGGAATGTGAATTAACTTAGTACACTGGGACCATCCATAGAGACCTGTAACAATTCGTACATGTAAGAATCCACGAACACAAAGGTCAGTGATAAAAACAGTCCTCGTGCCCCTGGCAATAATAAATAACATAATAATGAAGAATCTCCGTCTGGAAAAGCGACCCAAGTCACGTTTACACAGCTTGCTTCCACAACGTATCAGTTCAACTATTGCATAGCTCAAGCAGTTGGAGAATGAAAAGAATGATCATGCTATTCCATACAAAGACATGCCACCAGACGTAGCGCCACGGAGAGGAGAAATGTGTTTTGAACTTCGCAGCTTTACAACGGTCTTTTGCAACGAAAACAACGCTGCAAGACTATTGTCAATATACACAGTCGTCAAATAGAGCATGACCGGACTTGATGCTCCAATATATATATTTTTTATAACGTAATTAACCTCTATGAACCTAAATTACATTTTTATATGATATTTTACATCGTTTATATTATATAGTTCACAATTTTATTCAACTAAAACTTTGTGAAAAACATTTATTATCTTACGAATAAAAATATAGATCATTTATATTACATTCAACGTTTGTTTGTATGTTACAATTAAAACTCACCGTCATAGCTTCACAGTAATATTTATGATTCCGCTATTTGGAATTTAAACAGCCATTGATTACAGTAAATTTATAACATTCTGCAAATAAAAACTCTGACAAGAGCAATGTATCTTGACGTGCCTCTATTATCACATATATTTTCTATTAATTCTTCCATGTTAAATAAGATAAAAACTGTAAAATATGGCAATTGGCATTGTATTAAAATTCCGTTTAGTTTTTACAGACAAAACGAAACGATTTTTTAACTCAATCATTCTTGGCTGTTTCAATATTTGTTTGCTAATTCGATAGTTCATAGATATCAGTTAAAAAAGGTATAATTTTAACAACATTTCTCTAATCTTCTGTATTCCTTAACATAATACAAACCATTAAATATATACTCGATATTTTCATTTCTATTAGTAAAACCGGAAAGAGTTGTTTGACTTTTCAGCTTAAAGACGCACAATGAGCTATTTGCAATGGCCCCGCCGCAGGGATCAAATCCAGAATTTTAGGATCGTTGTTCCTAAAGCTAATCCTAAAACACTGGATATACCTATAAATGGGGGAAAAAAATATGTAATACCTTTCAAAAGTTGCCTTGTACACCTGAAGTGTATATGTATATATATATTAAATTTTATGGTTTTAAAAACAAGGCCCGGGCGTGGTCTAGTGGTTAGCCTACCAGGGTTAGGATCGGAAGATCCAAGGCTCGAACTGCGGTATGCCGTTGAATACAATCTGCACCTATTCAGTTGATTCGGTTTGTATGAATTTCTCGCAAAGCTACACGAGGGCTATCTGCGCTAGCCGTCCATAATTTAGCAGTGAAAGAAAAGAGGGAAGGCACCCACCGCCAACTCTTGGGCTACTCTTTTACCAACGAATAGTGGGATTGACAGTAACATTATAACGCCCCCACAGCTGAAACGGCGAACATTTTTTTGTGGGACGGGAATTCGAACCCGCGACCCTCAAATTGCGAGTCGAGCGCCCTAACCACTTAGCCATACCGCGCCGATATTCAGTTGAAAAAAGCCACATAGGTGGAAGGCACTTCTGATTGGTTGCCTTCCCTTTGATCGGCATTTCTGAATTAGGAAAGGCTATGTCTAAGACTCGGGTACTCTCATCTAGTAACTTAGTTCAAATGTCGTATATATGTATTGTTTAGATTGAAAATGCTAAACTTAATAAAACACAAAAAAAACTTCATATTAAGCAATTATGAGTTGTAAGTTGCAAGTAAGCTGCGTTAATGGCGTTGGAAACTGCATGGTGTTGGTATTACCGGACTGTGTTTTACTTTGCAGTCGCTTAAAGTTGTTTCATATAAATTATCTAACAAGCATTTATTAAGAAAAAAAAAGAATCGTTAAAACCCCAAGCAATTGAGTCAAATTTATTGGTTGTAAATGTTGAGGTGAGACTATTAAATTAGTATATTAACGGATGACTTTTTAAGTGATTATCATTTTCTTTTCTATGAAAGAAAAACGAAATTTTAGTATGAAATGAACATCCTTTGAGTTTCATCACTCTTTTAACACGCTGTGTGAGTGTGATAGAATCTGTATTTATCTAAAGTTCATATCGAATTGGTTAAATGTGATTAGCCTTAAATTTATTTCCGCAAGTTGTCCTCAGGAACCACTTTTCTCCTATGATATTAGAAACGGTGAAATGAAAAGGATATTATATTTTGTCTTATTGTTCTATAAAATAAATTAACGAAACAGTTTTTAAATGTTTATACGAAGTTTCAAAGGGTCTAATTCACTTTCTGCGATTTAGTTTTACAACCTATTCCATACAGCAATATTTGCTTTTATTTGAATCTAAGACTGTCAAATTTAGTATTCCTTTTCCTTCGAAAATATAGTTGATCAAGTGAGCAAAAATCTTAACAATTGACAAAAAAAGGCGTTTAAAAAAAACACATATTTCCAAAGTTGAAAACATTTTATGATAGCGTGACTCCAGAAAACGCATTTCCTGGAAAAGCCTCGTTGTAAAATGCTTATGATTAGGGGTTTGTGTTATAAATTTTCATGTCATGCAGGTAATACAAGGATTTTCCGAGGTTTATGTTATAAACGGCCTAGTTTTATTTGACACAATTTTCGATTAAATCAATTAATTGTATCTTTGAAAGTGAACCAGCTATTTTTTTGGTAGCGAATTTTTTTTGTTCTCGTCAGTACTGAGAGGTCTGTAAATGTAACACTTCATTAGCTGAAGTACCTGGTTGCAAATGTCACGCAATGTCATATTGTCGGACGATCCAAAAAAGCTCCATCACCAGTAAAATGTCTCTGTTCGAGGGAACAAGTTGACTAGATTTTGTTTCCTGTTATGTTCATATATTATTATTTTTTCCATAACAGAAGACGTTGGAGTATCTGACTTTAAACTAAGTTATATAAAACAATAATAACTCATTTATACGATAATGGAGTTAGAAAATAATTGGTCTCTTTTTTGAATTAATTAACTCCAGAATTACAGAGTAAGTCATATTCAGTTGAGACAACAAGGGTGGTTGGCCTTTGGAATGGTTTGTCTTCAGATGTAGTGGGTGCAGTTACTTTAACTAAGGAAAGACTTCATAAATATTTAAAAGATCAAGGCTGGCTTTGAGCATCTTACTTTTATTTCAAAGTTTAGTTTAGTGAATGGGACGACCTAGATGGACTAATAGGTCCCTTGTTGTCCTTTAATCATATACATATATATGTATTAAATGACATGTCAGTTACTTCAGGTATACTTTTCCCGGGATTAAGGTTTTTCTACGAACGAATAAATCAGGAAATTCTGTATCAACTGGAGATAAACACGTGCTTCACTTGTTTTATCAGGTCTTAGTGGAAACTTTCATGACAGTTTGACAAATATTACTTATACTATACACGTAACCGAGTCTTACACTATTCTCATTAGGACAAGTTTGTAATATAATCTCCTCTGTCTGTAAGTTGAATTCACTTTTTTTAACGTTTACTGTGTTAAATAAAGTAAAGTGCAATTACTACATTCCTGATGTACACAACCAAACCAAAGTATAGTTACAAGTACGTTTTAATAAAGATGTTAAACGTAATAAACACCTTGCTCAGTATTCATAGATAACCCGTCAGTTACAAGAATTAACTAATCTTCTGAACTTTCTAGTCGTATTTTTTGTCTAAACATTACTAGTTCATTAACCCAAACAAGCGACTTGACTGTACTATTGAAATCGGTAGTTTGTGTTGTGCATTTTAACTGCATACCTAGTTAATAAACAGATGTTTAACTTAAACATTACTTTCCTTTAATAAAACATTCCTTACTTGGTAGCTGGAGATCTACACTTGTCTTTCCTCCTTTCTTTTATTCAGTATAAACTCTCTAACCAACGGTTTGGTTGGTGAGCCCTGGAGAATCTCGCGAATGCTTACCATTCTTAGTCAGCTTGAACATAAGATGGTCTTTATACAACAGTTCCGAAAATGTTTATAGCTTACAAGTAGAACATCCAATAACAGAAAAAAATAAATTTTTACTAGACATACATAAGCTGAGAAACATCTATAAGTATAAAGAAAGTTTAGAAGAAGAATTCCATGGAAAAAAAAAAAAGAGGGCGACAAAAATTTTATTTTAATATCAGGAAATGCCTTTTTACCTTTTTGTTTTACTTTCTAGATGTTAAAATTCTTCCCTACAAAGTAAGGCATTTTTATATTCTTGTGTACAGAAGAAATATGAATATTTATATATTTCTGCTTCCAATTTTATCCTTATCTTCAAACATCTAATTTATGGTGAAAAAGTTATGAAACACTTGTATAATTTTAATAAAGTTTTATATATAAGTTGAGGTTGTTAACAAGTCCAACTGCTTTAAGAGATGATGCCCCAGTCTCAAGTAATAGCGAACAAAATTCAACTTACAGTAATATGCTTTGTGATGAGACAGTTCTTTTCTTAAATTGAGATTCACAGTAAACAAGTACTTTCCCCGTACTCTATAGAAAACGAGACCACTTTTTAATACAAATAAACAGTGAACATAGAATGAATACCAACGAGATCATTAAGTAGGTGTTGTAAGAATATATTTTAAGTATTATTACCATAAAATATCATATAATAAGTTTCAATCAACTTCCAAAGAAAGATCAAGGGTACACATACTTGTCTGTGAGGATGTATTATTGTGTTCTAACACACTTTTGACAATAACAATTAGCCCATTGTGTAGCTTTGCGCTGAAAATCGCCACTACCACCACCAACAACAACTATTTTCAAACTGGTTTCTAGGGTGCAATACTTGTTTTATTGTATGTCATAAATATGATTTTATTTCTCAGTTTCCTTTAATGTAGATGTTCAGCAACAGAAGGCCACCAGGTGGTCAACTCTATTTCTAAACTATATACCAGTTGAAAGGAGAAGTTGTGGATAGTAATGACAGACTTTAGGACCACAATGCCCCAATAAATTATTATCGCATTGATCACAATTCTCCATTAGATAAATAAAGCATAATAAATAAAAAAAAAACTTGCATGGAATAAGAATGGATATAATGGGTAAAATATGAACGAAGAGTGTGATTTGGAGACTTCCATACATTTATCGTCAAAACTGATTATTTTAGCTTAATGTTGAAGTTGAAGGTTTACATTTTAGAGAAAAATAAGCATTTATTTAGTTTTTCGACGAAATAAAAATAACGAATTATTTAATGAGTGCTGTTTTTTTTCTCGTAAAAACAGCTGTTAAAGCAATTTTAATGCAATTATCTTAACTAAATTTAATAAATTCCAAAATGCAAAACAACTGCGTGATACCATTTTCAAAATTTGTTAAAAACAAACCATCTAAAACAATAGCTGGAATCTGATGCCATCAGAAATTGTTATCAAGGGCTTGATTCCACATAGACAGAACGGGTATTTTAAAACAATATAGCGCTCTCTGCTGGCTGGTCTTTAAAGTAGCTGTGCAAGGGAGTGTCGAGCTGGATCTCTGTTGGTAAGGAGCTAGCGATATGCCACTCTTCTAAGAAAGTATGAAGAACTTTTTTTTCATTGCTACAAGATTTTCTTCCACTCACTTTAAACATTCTGATGTACTTAACTTTAAACTGTTAACCCTCCAGCGCTAAAGATCTAGTCTAGCCTCTTGGAAATAACTCTGAAGGTAAACACACTGCCTACAACTTAATAGAAAGTTCTGGATAAGCACGCTGCCTACAACTAAATAGAAAGTTCTGGATAAGCACGCTGCCTACAACTAAATAGAAAGTTCTGGATAAGCACGCTGCCTACAACTAAATAGAAAGTTCTGGGTAAACACGCTGCCTACAACTGAATAGCAAGTTCTGGGTAAATACGCTGCCTACAACTGAATAGAAAGTTCTGGATAAACACGATGCCTACAATTAAATAGAAAGTTCTGGGTAAACACGCTGCCTACAACTGAATAGAAAGTTCCGGGTTAACACGCTGCCTACAACTGAATAGAAAGTTCTGGGTAAACACGCTGCCTACAACTGAATAGAAAGTTCTGGGTAAACACGCTGCCTACAAGTGAATAGAAAGTTCTGGGTAAACACGCTGCCTACAACTGAATAGAAAGTTGGATTCTTGAATGTAATTCCATACTTCATTCGTCCTTGGAAAACCTTAATTGAATTTGCTTAAACGAACCTTATCCGCTACTAATAAACCTGGAAAATGCAAGATCAGCTGTCATTCAATGAACTGAATACATTCTAGAGTTTTACGGAACTGAATACACCCTAGTGTTTTAAGCAAATAAATATTTTTTTTCTGCTCCTACAAGTATTCCGATTCGTTATATTTTGGTCTCTACACGAGTTGGTCTGAAGAACATTCCACAGAGTTACAAGAACTCTCGATTTTCAAAAGATGCTTTACTACAAACAATTTACTTGAGGTCGAGAAGAAACAGCTCTCTGAAATAACTTAAAAATTTCGCGTATATAAAAGTGTTAGTCGCGTGAAATGAAAATTGTATCATTTTCTTTGATGATATGAAAAAAAAGTTTTAGAACTTTTACAGAATTACGATGTGTAGGAAGTTCGTAAACTCAATCCTATTAGAAAAATGGGTAATTCTTTGTTAAAACCCTTTAAGGAAAATACCCATTTACTTTATATAGCTCTGGAAGTCATATTCGTCTATTTTACGAATATCTTTAGGTTCAAAAACTCAATACTTCCTTAATTTCCTATTTTATATTTTATAGCTGCGCTAGGTTATAATCTATCAGAACACATATAATTTATTTAACATGCCAATAAGTTTTCTGAGTTTGTTTTGAAGTGTGTGGGACATTTTGTTGAAGAAAAATTCTAACATTCACATTTTCGAAAAATTAACAAATGGTTTATTTTGATGCAATAAGTTTATTTTCTTTTATACCTCTTTTTTCTTGACCGAACGTGGCCTATTGGTCAGTCTGCTCTGACTGTGAATCCGAAGATACCTGGTCGCAAATTGTTGCTGCAAAAACGCACTAGGAACTTTGGTGGTGTAGGTGCTCTATAAAAATGACTGTCAAATCCCGTTATTCGATCAAACAGGAGTAGTTGGTTCCCCGTAGGTTGTCAGTTCCAATTCAGAAGTTGCTCTGCACACATAGCCCTTTTTTATCTATGAGTGTGGTTAGTTTTGAACAATAATATACATATCGTCTCGTGCGTTTTTAGATCTTAATGAAATTAGTCAGTCTCTAAAATTGTTTTGAGACTACTAATCCTTACATATAATGATGTGGCATACACGAGGGCTATATGCACTAGTCGTCCCTAATTTAGCAGTGAAAGACTAGAGAGAAGGCAGCTAGTCATCATCACTCACCGCCAACTCTTGGGCTACTCTTTTGCCAACGAACAGTAGGATTGATCGTCACATTATAACGCCCCCACGACTGAAAGAGCGAGCATATTTGGTGGGACAGGGATTCGAACCCGCGACCCACATATTGCGAGTCAAGCGCCCTAATGACCTGGCCATGCCAGGTCCCCTTTTACAGAAACAAGTAATTAGATTTTTTCCCACACCATTCGAAATCGTATAAACAAACATTTTCCACACTTCAACCAGAAAGTAAACAATTTGTAGTGATCCTATAAAGCAATTTCACGAAATAAGTTATAAAAAGGCTGGTTTAAGGCAAATTGGTTACTCCAAGACACTTTAAAAGCATGGAATTTTCACAAAAAATACAGTGATAAAATCTTACTTCAGAAAAGTTGATAACTTTTTATTTTATCCGAAATGCACATTAAAAGCTTACTAGAAGTTTCACATCAGTTATTATTAGACTTTCTTTTAAATACTTTTTTTACGGATATTCACTTAAAGCTACTTAGTCTATCTGGGCTAGCTGTTCCAACTTTTGAATTGATAGACTAGAGGGAAAGCAGCTAGTCAATAGTAAATACTGCCAACACTTGGAATGTTCTTATCGTGTTGTGGAATTTGACCGTTACACTTATAGCATACCTACGACCACAAAGTAGAGAATGCCATTTTGCGGCAATTCATGCCACAGATTGATTGTGCACAGTAATCCACTCACTTTGACGAATTGTTGTAAAATATTTTAATATATTATATACTAGCTGGAGTACCCGTCCCCTGGACGGAAGTTATGTAAATTCATGACTAATGAAAGGTTATCTTAGGACTTAAAAAGTTGCTTCCCTTATATGTGTGACGGATTTATGATTATACATTTATTTTAATATCGATGTTTGTTTAAATTAAATTTATATTTAGAAATGTACATAACTTGTACTATTCAACATGTATTGCGAAACTCCCGCCTATTCTTCAAAGTTGTAGCGTAAGAATCAACAATATGTGTGTGTACTTAAACGTTAGCGTCAGTAGTGTTACATAAACTGAATTTTCGATAAACTCTCCACACGCCTATAAATATGATCAACGTGACGCGCCAAAAACAGTATATATTATTGGTTTACTATTGTTGGTGTGCTATAAACTTCTGAAGTTATAACTGGTTGTTATAACATTTATCAATTAGGAAACTTAAAATATTTGACCAGGAACATTTATAAATTTCAAACATTACAAACCATTCAACTTCAGTGAATTCACATCGGACATTAGTACTATTACGAAAACATAACATAACTTTAACGGTGGAAAACTCAGCGCAGACCACAGACCTGGCTAGTTCCCTATGAAGTGAATTGTACCAACATGAATTCTAAATTAAGTCGCTCATCGTGAATCCTCGATAAGATAAAGAACTTCCAAACTGGAAAAAAGCCTTCATATTGCTTGTAGTTTGTATTTTTTTTGTATATAAATCATTGTTTATAATAACCGTTACTGCAAATTATACTATTGTTTGTATATTAAAACATTTGTATTAAAAAAGAAAACTGCGTATCAATCTTGTTGGCAAATATCATGGATATATATCGGCTATTATTTAACTACTAAATCTAAATTACAATGTAATTCAATTTCAGGCTATTTGAAATTGTAATACATAACACATGTAATTGTAAAAAACGCCCATAAAAGCTGCAAAACACAAAATGTAAAAACGCAACTTTGCATGTATCTCCACATGGACCCAACAAACATTCATGCCAAATTTGGTGAAGATCCATCAACAGGGAGCGAAGTAGTGGTAAAAAAAAAACACCTATAAAAACCGAAAAATACAAAACTGAAAATTTGTATGTACCCCGGTACGCACCTAATGAGCTTCCATCCACTTCCCGCTAACTAGTTACATGGACATACAACAGACAGTATTATTATATTTATATGGATACACAGCTTTAGCAGTATATGGAAAGAATCTTCAGTGATAAGGTCTTTATTTATTGTATGAATATTTTAATATGTATATACTTACAGCTCTTGCAGTCTTAATTAGATATTCTAAGCATTGTGAACAGGCGTGGCCGATTTTTTAGCGTACCTGGATCGTGAATCCGGTTCATGACTCGCGACCCGTTACTGCATAAAACGTGTTCGGCACTATACGAGTAATAGCCGAACCGCATTATTCGATCAGACAAGAGTAGTCCAAGATCTGGCGATGTTTGATGTTGATTGGCTGCCTTCCCTCTGTTATAAAAGTTCAAAATTAGGGACGGCTAAGCACTAATAATCCTTTGTTTTTATCGACGTAAAAATAATCAGTATGTTGTTATTATTTACTTGATAGCTTGAACATTTGTACATTTCATACACCCATGTAAACCACACATGATTAATATTTAATAAAATTCAAACTAAAATATTAGAATCAGTCACTTGAAACCTATCGTTTGGAATATATTCACGAAGTTATTTATGGTACACTAATCATTCTATCTGTTCCATTTCCGAGGACGTGTTTAAGGTTTCAGTAAAATAAGTTTACTGTGCTTATTATGTGTTATCTGAAACCAAAACATTAGCAGGCATTGGGCTGATTTACTGCTATTACTTAGATTTTAAAAATCTCTACTTTAGTATATTGCGTCCTCATTACTTTAACAACAAAATATACTTACACCATTAAAGTGTTTATAAAGCAACAAACCGTAACGTTCTGGTAACAGGCGTTAATAATGCATGCAGCGCACCTTGAATCACAACCTACCTTCCGTTTCTCCGCCTTCGTTTTAAAGTGCACATGATCATAACAGGTGCATGTAGCTAGCTTAATATGAATTTTTGGCATGTATTTAGGTGCTGTTGTTCATCAGTCGTGGTACACTTTGGATCGATGGAGCTCAAATTAGAAAGAAAATATACAGATATGAAGTTCCAGCTATAATTTAGAAGTACTCAGCAAAATACGGTTAATAGAATTAATTAATATTTGGTGTGGAATAATATAACCGATATTATACGTATTGCATCAAAATGTATAAATAACCTTCCTTATAATTCAGTTTGTTGATTGGATGTGGCAAGTCAGAAACCATTGGTTCGAGCTTTAGACAGAAATGTTTTATTTTTTTGCACATGTTTCAAAAAATGTTCTTCAAGAGCAATCTTAATCCATGTTGTCCAAACACAATATTATAAGCAGTTGTTATCATGCAAACTATTATATGGCTTGAAATATTTGTTTTATGTTAAGTTTGTTTGTTTCTGAATTTCGCGTAAAGCTATACGAAGGCCATCTGAGCTAGCCATCCCTAATTTAAAAGTGATAGACTAGAGTGAAGACAGCTAGCTAGCCAAAACCACCCACCGCCAACTCTTGGACTACTCTTTTACCAACAAATATTGGGATTGACCGTTACATTATAAAGCCCCCACGACTGAAAGGGCGAGAATGTTTGGTGACGGAGATTCGAACCCACGATCCGCAGATTGCGAGTCGAACTCCCTAACTACCAGGCCATGTCAGGCTATTTTCTGTTGAGCGAAAATAGTGTTGGTTTACCAATGAAAACTTTTGACGTATGTCATATAGGCCATATGAATATGTTTTATGTCATGTTGCTACACAATCATGTTGCTACACAAGGGCAACCTGCATTATATAGCAGTTCTTAATTTTAAGCTGACAGATTGCAGAGGAGGCAGTTAGCCAACTCCAACCAACACCAATGTCCACACACACACACAAAGTTGAGGGAATGGGGAACAAATAACGAACCTGAGATCCATAGTCCAGCACGCTAATCTATAGGCCGCGATCGGACTGAGCCATAATGTCAAAGCCCTTTTACGTGTTTTGACGTTTATTTCATGTCTTTTTTTTTATTTAACATTAAAAAATCGTTGCACAAAATATTTGTAAACGCTTTATGTATTTGAAATTTTATGTTTAATGTTTTGTTAACTGTAAACGTTGTTCCCTTTAAAATACGTTGCAAATTGGAGAATAATGTGTCGTTCGTGTTGAAAATACCAAATAACTAAAATATTTTAGTTTGAAGGTAACTAGATTGTTTATCACAAACGTGAACTGATAAGTTTTTCGGATGTTAGCGTAAAACTACACAAGATCTATCTGTGCCAACTAATGTTGAACTAATAAACTAGAGGGAGGGAAGCTAGTCAACAGCATCTCTTGGCCTACTGTAGCTAGTTAACAGCATCTCTTGACCTACTGTAATGTAGAATTACAATCTTACAACGTATCCACGGCTCCAAAGTCCGGAGCGCAATTTTGCCGCAACGCTACGAATGGAACCTCACATTCACAATCTGGCACTTTAACCACAAGTAAAAAGTTATACACAAGCTATTTATGGTATATCTAACAAGGTATAAACTGTTGTCCTCAGGAAAGTCAAGTTTAGATTGTTCTAAAACGTAATTACTATACCCGAGTTATCACATATAATAATGGTTGGAGACGGCTTGAATGGGTAATGAAGAAAAATGTATGCATATCTTCTTACAGGAATGTAATTTGTATTTGTATTTTGCCGCAACGCTACGAATGGAACCTCACATTCACAATCTGGCACTTTAACCACATAGATTATGCCCAAAACTAAGTAAAAAGTTATACACAAGCTATTTATGGTATACCTAACAAGGTATAAACTGTTGTCCTCAGGAAAGTCAAGCGATTGTTCTAAAACGTAATTACTATACCCGAGTTATCACATATAATAATGGTTGGAGACGGCTTGAATGGGTAATGAAGAAAAATATATGCATATCTTCTTACAGGAATGTAATTTGTAATCACATATGTTTTCCATAATTCTATTTACTTGTGACCAAAAGCTTGTTTGCTTGTTTTTCTGCGCAAAGCTAAAAAATAGGATATCTGTACTGAGCCCACCTGATGTTTAGCTCACAAACCTTCAAGGTTACCGCTGAGCTGCTGGGAGGGGATCAAAAAGATTTTTGCTAGTTTGTTATTAAGCGCAAAGCTGCAAAATGTGCTATCTGTGCTCTGTCCGCCTCGAATATTGAAACCTGATTTTGAACATAAACCCACAGATCTACCACTGAGCCACCGGATTGTTGCCGTATGAAGCAGTCTTACATATAACTGAATCAATACCATTATCAACAAGCTAATGTTATGGTTTCATCTTGGAATGTCTGTTATTGGACATACTCAATCATAATCTTATTGTAATGTGCAGTGTGTTACATTCGACATGATATTTGCAGTACTTTTCAATTTTTTAATCCTATAAAACTACGATTATATACTTAGTGATAATTTACAGCCGAGATTTTAAGAATAGTCAAATAAACTCATTTGAATCCAGATATTTAGAAGGTTAATATTACCTCAATATCTAAGTCGGTATTACCTAGAGGTTTAATAATAACTATTTGTACGGGTAAATCAAACACTTCTGTATAATATCGGGTGGCCTAGTGTGCTGGATTGCGGATCGGATGGCCACAATTAATCCGGTTATACGGTTCAAAACTCTCGTGCCGAAGTATGCTACTAACTGGTCACCTTCTCTCTTTACAGTAGTTCAAATTACGAACGACTATACCTGAACCCTTGTGGTCACTGACCTAATCTCTAAGCCCATGTGCGCGTAAGATGCTGTTCGGGTTGAAAACTCAATATTGTATAATAGTGATTTTGTTAATAGTGTTTTTTTTCTGTTATTTTATATGCCTATTTAGCCCATCATTTCAACGGAAAACCATTGCATGCAAATATTAGTTAACTAAGAAATATAATATTGATTTTTTAAAGTGTCTTATATTTTTATTTTACATGCTTACCTAGTCCATAATTTCAATGGAAGAACATTACATGCATCTAGTCTAGTTCACTGAGAAATTAAGAAATTCTGTTTGTTCTTTGTTATTCTTCTTCTTATGATAATGGTTAAAAAAATTGAACATAAAGTAAGCAGAAAAATTAACTTGTTTATATTTATAAACACTTGTGACAAATTTGAAGAGTAGCGCAAACGTTTCGAACTCAAATTGACCTTTTGAAGAAGGGAGATCTATCTTTCGATAGTGTTAGTTTTAGAGGTTTTTTATTACTTGATTTTGATGATAACTGAACTTATTGATCTGGAAGGATAGTAATGAAATACATACAATAAAGCTTGTAACACTCGAGGAAACCTTTCTTTGTCCACATTAATCAACAAAACAGACAAATACAACAGTTGCTCAGAAATGACGTGATGTCAGCTTCCCGATAAGATAGAGTTACACTTGTGAGACGTGACGGGTACGTCTTCAGCTTTCTGATAAAAGTCACTCAGTCTGACTAACCTTCAAGACAAACTCCACATGCAGCTGAAAATTGTTGTTACTTTTAACGGTTTGGTTTGTTATGAATTTCGCGCAAAGCTACTCGAGGGCTATCTGCGCTAGCCGTCCCTAATTTAGCATTGTAAGACTAGATGGAAGGCAGCTAGTCATCACCACCCACCGCCAACTCTTGGCTACTCTTTACCAACGA
>NW_013665837.1:96280-107941 GCF_000517525.1 Limulus polyphemus | reverse complement strand
CTAGCCGTCCCTAATTTAGCATTGTAAGACTAGATGGAAGGCAGCTAGTCATCACCACCCACCGCCAACTCTTGGGCTACTCTTTTACCAACGAATAGTGGGATTGATCGTCATATTATAACGCCCCCACGGCTGAAAGGGCGAGCATGTTTGGTGGGACGGGGATTCGAACCAGCGACCCGCAGATTGGGAGTCGAGCGCCCTAACCACCTGGCCATGCCGGGCCTACTTTTAATGGACAACAAGTAGAATCCTTTTCAGATATTTCATTTGAAGTTACCTATTTACTGAACATTTTCACACAGCACAGATGGTTACAACTCAGTGAAAAATAAATATGAAGCCCAATCGCTCATTCGATTCACCACTTGTCACTGACTTGTACCGGTTTTAAGAATACAGAAGAATAAATATAGGTTTACGGTGGTGAGTAAAAGACAACTAAAAACATCATACACATGTTGAAAATAAATAGGAAAATGAATAAAATTTTAACGAAAAGTAGGGATCGTTGCTGCAATAAAAAGTACACAAACAAGTAAAGTGACACTAGTTGGATATATTTTAAAACGATTTACAATCCATACTTTGGTTGGCATTGTGATCCGCATAGTTAAATGAAGCAGTCTAAATTTGCCAACAAAAACCGGGATTGAAAATCGTTTTAAAATCAATCCAACTAGTTTCAATTTACTTGTTTGTGTACTTTTTATTGCAGCATTTATTTTGTTTTGGATATTTCTTATAGCAATTCTACAAATAACCAACGGTCCCTACTTTCCGTTAACATTTTATTTATTTTTCCCTATTTATTTGTTCAGTTTTTATATGTCCATGGAATGGACACAACATATATAAACTTTTAGTATAGCCATATCCCTGATAGCTAAAACTTTTATAAGAATTAAAACCACAATCACAAATTTATAAAATGTAATACTGACTTTGGCCTACAGATAAGTGTATAAAGCTGCCAAAGTAGAAATTAAATTTTATAAGTTTGTGATTGTGGTTTTAATTCTTATTTCATTACTTTTTGTAATCCCTACTTCATAATTTTTAATACTCTTGTTTGTTTACTTTTACCTTTAGAAACTGTCGCGTGTCTGTCCATCGATATGTAGCGCCATCAGTTGGGTTGAATTGACATGTTTACCATTTATAAAAAATCCGTATATTTTTATTCATTTATCGGAATACCAAAGCAAATACCCCCCAGACTAGTCACTTAATTTATATGAAACATCTGTAGTGTCCTTGGCATGGGTTAGTAACTGTATTATTGTTTTATTGAGTTTAAAGACAACATAGACATTAAAAGTATTGAAAGGAAAAATATGCATTTTCATGCTCCTGTTATACAGGTGAGAACAATAGCGTATTTTCATGCTCCTGTTATACAGGTGAGAACAATAGCGTATTCCATGCTCCTGTTATACAGGTAAGAACAATAGCGTATTTTCATGCTCCTAATATGCTCGCCATTTCATTCGTGGGGCGTTATAAAGTGACTGTTAATCCTACTATTCGTAGGTAAAGAGTAACCCAAGAGTTGACGGTGGGCGATGTTGACTAGGTGTCTTCTTTCTAGCCTATTACTTCAAAATTAGGGACGGCTAGTGTAGATAACTCTTGAATAGCTTTATATACACAAACGAAAGTTGCTTATTTTTGCTTTCTTTTTTAACGTCTATTTTATTTTCAAACTCAATGAAACAATAACACAGTTGACATCTTTAGATATAATAAGACAAGAAAACTTGTTAATAAAATTGCAATTGAGTCAGCCTTATTGATATATTAGTTTGTTATTTCGGAAAATCCCTTTTTGCAGGTATAGATAAAGTCGAGTAGGAGTGGAAAATGCCTTATTTATAAATTATTAATGAAGTCATTAATGATTTATAAAGGTGTAGTATGCGTTTGCATATTTTATGCGATGGTACAGCCCCTTGTGGTAGAACCACTTATATTAGTACTCAACAAGAACAAGCAAACTGATAAACAGCATTTCATTATTTTGTTGAAGTTATTTGCTAATTGAACCATAAAACTTATCTAAATTGCGCTGATTCTCTTCTACATATAATCTAGGCGAATATTTCGTAGTTGTTTCTATTTTTCTAATATCTAATATTATGTTACGTATTAGAATTTCAAATAGCCTGAAATTGAGTTAATTGATAAATTTAATAAGTTAAATTGTACTTTGTATTTAGTTGTTAAATAAAAGCCGATATATAGTCAGTTTATGATATTTACAAACAAGATTGATACACACAGTTTTCTTTTAATATACACACAACAATACAATTTACAATAACAGTTATTACAAATAGTTATTACAAACAATGATCTATAAACAACAGTTTCACAAACTTACAAGCAATATAAATTCTTCTTTCTAGTCTGGAACTTCTTCAATATCTTATCGATGGTTCACGATGAGCAAGTTGATTACGAGTTGATATAGGTTTAATTCACTTAACAGGAAGCTAGTTAGCTTTGTCCTTCGTTATTTACCAGCCACACATGCCGAGTTTTCCACGATGAATTTATATAATGTTTTCGTAAAAATACTAATGTCCAATGAGAATCCACTGAAGTTAAATGATTTGTAATTTTCGAACTTTGTAAATGCCCCTGGTCAAATATCTGAAGTTTTCCTATTGATTAGCGTTATAACAATCACAGTTATAGCTTCCGAAGTTTATAGCACACCAACTATAGCAAACCAATAATAGATACTCTTTTTTTGCCGCGTCGCGTTGGTTATATTTATAGGCGTGTGGAGGCTTTCTCGAAATTTCAATTTTACGTAACAGTACTGGCGCTAACAAGCGTTTACGTACATACATATATTGTTGATTCTTACTCTCGAGAATCTTCTACAACTTTAAAAAATAGGCGAGAGTTTCGCAATACATATCTGACACTATAAGCTATGCATGTTTCTAAATATAAACTTAATCTAAACAAATGTTGATATTAAAATTCTTCATACTAAACTAAGGTTAAAAATGAGTACTGTCGCTTTAAAAAAAAGTTTAATTATCAAGATTGAGAAAAAATATAATTCAGTCAGATACTGTGATATTTCCCACTTCAAATAAAAGTAATAACATTAACTAATTTATTTTCCTTTTACCTTTTAGTAAATAAATATGAGTTATTGCAAAAAACCTCGTCATTTCCATTGGCATGATAAATGTTTTATAGAATATTACCTATGCGCCTAATGTAAAAACTTATACTACTAAGGTGACGAATTTGATTGATGAGAATGAACAAGTAGCATAAAAAAAAATTACCAGAACATTTATGAAAGAGGCCGTTCTTTGCGTAAAACATTTTATAGCAATTACACACAATCACTTAGGAAACAAAATTAAGAGTATACTCACGTATACCCCCTATTTTATCATGCAAAAAATTATGTTTATATAGTTATAGCACAGCTGCTTCTTGTATTTAACGTTTTCAACATATTCTACATTCTTCTGATGAAGCATTAGCATTTTTGGCTTGAAATAGTCGCATGCCTTTAGACTCCCATAGCTTTAGCACGCTTTGCATGCTGGTTGTGCTTCGCATAATGTGTTAGCTTTTGATCTCACAAATTAGAATCCTCCTTTCAAACGTTCTGCGTACAGGCCTGATATTATATTATACATAAAACTATATAGTAAAAGAAAGAGAAACGGGAGTTCTGTTGACAGTAACTTGAGAATTAACAAATAATCAAAATGGAATAATGGATTGAAGTACGTTTCGCCCTCCCGTGTTGCAAATAAGAAATGAAAATAAATGTATTATGAACTACTTCTTAAGACTAAGCTGACAAACAAATTCTGAATGAAGAGAGTATCTGTAAATTAACAAAGAAAGGTTGACAAACAAATTAATTTAGTTGGGAGTTCTTTTAAATGTGATTCAATATATTAACGAGAACATGTAGAATATCAACTCTGATGGAATATCCAGAAACAGCTTGCAATGAAAATATGGAATTTTGCAGGCTCAAGTAATTCTGAGATATTATGAAATTATATTTGGAAAAACAACTGAACAGTTAGGAAACTATTGCCAGAGAAGACAAAAGGCTTAAATTTAAAAATTTACTGAAGTTTACTGAAGTTCATAAGAAACTGTTTATAAAAATGAATGGTACATTGTTCCAGTTCTGAATCTGGGGGAATGAATTCAATTAAAATTCGACAAAATGGAAAATATCGTACTTCAGGGGTAACCTTTTTTGCAGAGGCGAAAATCCCCCTGTACACCCCCCTGAAATGCACTGTTTAGATTATAAACTAGTAACGCTCATTTTTTAAATAACCAGAATTGGAATAGTCGTGTGTCCAACTAGACAAGCACGTCTCAAAATGCAACTTATTTCAGACGTCGAGAATAACAAGAGTGATAAAGACAATTACGTTAGGCATTGTAATACGTTATACGAACAGTACGCAAGATCAAAACGATTTCATCCTGCATAAGAAACATTTAACTTTCAGAGCAGTCATAGCTTTGGTGGCGCCATCGAGTGACAAAACTTCACAATTGTTATCCAGTAGAATTATAATAACACTCTTTAGTTACAAAACTTCGACATCGAATCTGTAGAATTATACAAAGTTTATATTTATCAAAACAAGTATAAACCTGAATGACAAAACTATCTACCTAAATATCTAGCATTTTTATCTTCTTCAACCTTGTTAGTGTTAGTTGATTTGGTTTCTTTTACTTTAATTTGTGTGATTAATAGACAATAACGTTTCTGTAAAATATTCACACAAAAAATTAATAAGTTTCTAAACAACAGCCGAGCACATATAGCAGGATTATTGTTTTATTTTTTGTCATAAATCCTTAACTGTCTTATTATCAGTAAAATTCCGTAAAGTGGCTTTAGTCGCTCATTACAAGTTTTCTTGTTGTTATGACTCAAATTAAATATCTGTATAAATCTCTGATCTGACATTGAATGCTTTGGCTACATCACCCACTATAAGGACACTATAATTGTAGATCAGTTGAGGGGTGTTAATCGTAGTGAACTGGCCAAAAAATGAAATTCATATGTTATAGTTTGTGGCCAATCAAGACAAATATAGCTTCACTCACCTACACAAGTGGAAAAGGTCATATTCTTCGTCATCAGACTCAACACTGATTGAAATAGGCCATGTAGTTTGAAGTAGAGACTCTCGAATCAGTGACTTCCACCCTCCTGAAACGTCGTAACTGTTATCCGAGCGTGTAAGGCGTCGACGGCGGACTTGACGTAGATTCATCATTTTGTAATCTCGTTCTCAGAGCTTGTATCTTTTAACTTATACACCTGTTGTTGTACAGATTAGATGCAGAGTTTAGTCCATCGTCAGTTGTATACTGAAATTAATAAGAATAATAAATCTTAATCTGGAACAGTCCATTCAAGAAAACATTCATTCACATCATCACAGCTATAGTTATAGAACAGTAAATATATATTCTTGTTTATACGCTTTTATGCAATTGAGAAAAAAAAAAGTGACAAAAAAGAATCAACTGGTTTGCTTCAGTCATTTAGTTATTATGGGAATTGCACCTTTGTTAATATTTTAAAAAGTAAGAAAGCAATCCAAGTCAAAAAGTCATAATCGGTAATGTGTTCAATATTTGGTGACCTCGTCATGTGACTGAACTCAGAGTCTCAAGACAACCAAAACTTATGAAATATTTTCACAGCACAAGAAAAAATAAAGAATAAATGCTAAACACATTCGCCTTGAATTTCTTTAGTTAAATTTTACGTGTTAATCAACGGAAGTAATGACCTATATGACGATTCAAAGGTCAGTAGACAGAAACCTCTTTAATAATATAGTTACTTTCACCAAATCTCTCTTTTGAACTTAAATTAAAATATTATGGCTTGAATGTAGTATTATCGTAAATAACGAACACACGTTTGTTTTATTCACAATTAAGGGTGCGTAAGATAATTATTTGTTAATAAAGAATTAAGATCTACCAAACTAAAGTGTCTGCTACTCTTTACACTTCAAATTTTCAGTGCGATCAAGTATTTATAAAAATCAAGACACGCTTACGGAATGTATATTTAATAAAATGTTCTTAATCTTTAAGCTTTTAACTCACATTATTGTAATTGTATCTGAACCCTAAGGGTAGCTTACTGGTTTATATTGTTACAGTGTTATGAAGTTAGGTGTAAGGAATATCGGTTGGAGCTAAGAAAACGACCAGTTTTTGGCCAGTCTCAAAGGAATGACAGGATTACAGCAATAAATCATTAGAAAATTATAAGAGTGAGAGGCAGCTCTTCTAAGTTCAGTGGCATAGACACAACAAGAACATCCATGGATGTAAAACATTACAATCCGATATACAGAAAAGCGGTGCAAGATCAAGAAGAAAGGGACCTATTTGGCATGGGTTTGAGAAAATAATATAAAAGACAGCAGTTCAACGAAAGACAAATAGAGATCGAGAGAAATGAGAGAGAACAAATAAACCGAGAGGCGAAGGAAGAAAATAATATGCTACTGGCAAGAAACAAAACCTCTCTCTAAATCTGTGTGTTATTGATTATTGTAATAAACGGCAATTTGTTATTTTGTATTAGGATGAGTTAATTTCAGATAGGAATAAGTATAACCTAAAAAAATGGCTAATGAATATAAGAATGGAAAGCGAAGTGCAAGAATAGCACGATTGTAACAAAGTGATGTCAAACTATAGTGACCTACAATGGCAAAGCACTCGTCATTATTAAAGTTTAATTTACATTTTTGTAGCTGTAACTGAATCATAACTACAGCTTACTGGTTTGTACTGCTACAATGGCAAAACATTCTTCATTATCAAAGTTAAAATTTTATAATAACTGAACGCTAAGGGCAGCTTCTATAGTTATACTTCAATACAATACAATGACAAAACATTATCATTAAGGGTTTATATGTTACTTAAATGGTAACCATTGAAACGTGATGACTAGTTATAATTAAAAAAATGTGATTTTTTTCAGTTGTAGCTGAATCCTAAGGAGAGTTTAATTATTTCTATCGTTATGATAACAAAACGTTCTTCATTATCAAAGTTCAAATCACGTTTTACTTGTAATTAGACGTCATGAGCATGTTAGTACAGTTTATGTGGTTACAACGTCAAATAATTCTTCATTTTTACAATTTTAATACATTTTAAAGCTATAACTGGAATATAACGAGCTACTTTTTATCTTTGTAGAACCACAACATTATTAAAGTTTAAATCATATCAAATCGATGTTGAGAACGGCACACTGGTCTCTATTGTTACGTCAACAAAACACTCTTCACTGGTAAAATTTAAATAACATTTCTATATTAATTGCAAAGTCACATTAAAAGTAGCACACTGGTTTTTCTCGTTTTAAATAATTCCAGACCTGGTGTAGGCTAAAGTTATTTTGACCGAACTGTGAATCCGAGATTTCGTCAATGACGTACGCTTAGTCTGTTTAGCAGTTCTCACTAAGTTGTCAGTACACGCCATCTATTATTTTTCATGAGAACATACAAGTATAAACTTATAGGACACTAAACGTTTATCTTAGCTTTGAAACTTCACTCAGACCTTCATAATTTTAATTAGAGAGAGAACTAGTGAGCTGTATATATATATTATTTCTTGACCATGGGCCTGTTAAATATATAATCTACTGGTACTTAGATCCCCGCAAAATAACACCCTAAGTAAGTAGCAAGACAGACGTAGATGAATAAGATGTAGGAGTTGGGAAAATATTTAAGATGTAAGGTTTGTAACAAATAAAGCACGATTATTTTTGTTAAACAGATGCACATGTAAACAATAAATATAAACGACGTTGAAATGTAAATGAGAGCTGATGGTGCAAAGTAGAATATAAATGCAATGAAAAACTGAACTTATACTTGATAATTACAGCACAAATCATAGTTTAAGATGTGCTGGCGTAGTTGTGTATCACCAAATATTCAAGACTTGGAGAAAATTTTCGCGGTTCACAAATTTGAAAAAAAGACAAATAATAACACATTCAGAGACGACTGTCAGCCAGCGCACAGTAATCTAGTTACACTGTCAATAAAACACAGTAATCTAATTAGACTGCGAGTCGAGCGCTCTAACCACCTGGCCATGCCGGACGCCAAATGAGGGAACCAAATGGACATACTAAATGTCAATACATTATGTACTGGGTCAACATAAATCCTCATAACACTATTTGAAAAAAGTTAAAGATCCTTAATGCTTGTACATGTGTTTGAACAGATGTATGGCCATGTGGTATTGCAGTCCCTTACTTTTTGTAACAAGTTATAGATGAGCTTTACCTAGACATGATGTGTGACCTAGTATGACCATAAATTTGTCCCTTATCAAACCTTGATGATATCTGTCAATAAGATGGCTCTCCTCCAAGTCACTTCATTCCAGTACGCGAATGGCTTAATGGACAGTTCCTGGGGTGGTGGATTGAGTTATTATCTACCAAATGGCTGACTCAGTCTTAAGATATAACATCATTCGGTTTCTTCCCTTGGTGTGTGTTGAAAATGTGTACTTATGCTCATAAACTAGTGAATCTGGAAGGTTTGTACCAATCAAACTTGAAGAATGCACGAGAATGGCTTATACCACTCCACACTATTTTGAACATTGTGAATGCATCAGTGCCAACGTTGATTTTTGAACATTCGTATTAAGACATCTTTATTTCATTTTCTACTCCTTCTATTATGTTGTTGTTAAAGTTACCAGTAATTTTTGGTTCATCCATGTAACTGGTTATTTTTCCAAATCGCTTACAGTTGCATTTGTATATTCTGTGAAAAGCAAAGTTACTTTTTTGACCAACCAAAGTTTGGTTGGAATGTACAAACGCATAATGATATTACTGTAAATAATGATAACGAATCAACCGAAGTTTGCAAAGTTAATATTATACTCTCAATATTTCAGTAACATTAACTCAGTTCCAGTAATGAATCAACACACGGTGTTAAAAGCATTTGCCGTTTTCAGTTTCAACCAAAGACATTCTTTATCCACGCATTCTACTTTGGTTTCAATTTTTCTTATTTCATGTACATAAGCAAAAATGCCCCAATAGTTTTGGTTATTGCAACTTAGAATCTCTTTAGATAAATGTCATTATTACATTATAAGTTATGCAGAAAAGACCAAATACGAGAGAGTAAAATATAGGATAAAACATGCAAAAGAAAGATATCAAAGACAAACAGAGGAAACAAATGAATTGTAAAACAAGCTCATAAAATGCCATCTTGTTTTCTACAACACTAAACAAATAAAGGTTATTTTAAGCCCCATGCAAAGCGTAAGGACAAGAGGAAAAGCTGTTATATGATAAGAAACTAATGCGTTATTTTAGCAAGAAGACAACCAGCGTTATTGTTTATAGATGAACTAAAACTTATAAAAAGTACTAATAACTTATTTAACCCGTAGTGCCATAAAATTTCGTTTTGAGAAAAAGCTAAAAGAGCATAAGATAAATATATCTCATATGTGCTTGAGCGAGAAATTCAACTCGTGTAAAAATAACTTCCTTGCCACTGAGAAGCTATCTTTTGATTATTCACTAAAATATTCAGACACAACGTTTGAAGATCATTTTCGTAAGATGCATTCGTTTCAAAACATATCACATGGAAAATGTTTGAGCTTGAATAATGAAGCATTTTAGAAACTAAATTATGCATGAAATGTAGTATGCATAATATATTTAGTGTTTCTTTTCTCCTTTAATTAAATAAGAAAATTTCATGTTCAACAAGAGTTCTCAAAAATATTCGCCCATACACGTTTCTAGCCATGTTTTTAAGTTTTGACAATAGTGTGCTAGACAAGAAATTTGGCTAAATTCCATTCGTTCAAGCTAACTATTGTTCTTTGGTGTTACATATAGTTTATTGTGGGGAATGTTGCTGTAAGTAAAACACATTATGTAAAAGTAGAAAGTGATTTTTATCATTGACAGGTCAGGTGATGCCTTAAGGACCTACCTGCCCTTATTTTGTTCTACTGGAATAAGCATCAGTGAGGTAGGTAGTGCATGCAAACTAAGAGGGATAACATTACAGAACCGTGTACATATTCTTAGCCTGGAATAAGTAAACAACAAGAAAGAAGAAGGTTAAAGCAACAAGCTACAGTCTGAAACAGATCTAGTGACAGATATCTAGTAAAATGCTGTTTATATGATCTGCGAAATGGTTTGCCTTTGATTGTTTAGGTTGTTAATGGATATATTTTACTTTTACATTGCGTTTTGTCTCCTCCTTTAAACTCAGTCAGACTAAAAACTCAATTTAAGTCTGTGATATATTTCCTGAAGGTTATAAGAGCATCTGCGAATAACAGTTCCTTTGACTTACTTTAACATGCTTTTAATATTTATAAGTTTTGTTTACCAAAAACATCACTGATTTATGGCTTGTTGAAATCAAAGAAGTTTTATGTTGCTTTCAGTTAAGATTTGTTTTTATAAAACTAAATTTTTGATTTAATCAACAATGACAATGACAGAGGAGTATTTATGTGATATGTTAACAACACATGGATGAGTGACCAGGACTTGCAATTCTTTTTTCCACTATTGGTGGTGTTCTTGTGATAGCCCTGGTTATGGATAATTACTCTGCAGTGCAATTCTTACTATAGAACACTTTTGTGCAATACATTGAATTCACTGTAGTCTCCCTCTTTTTTATATTTTTCAGTCTATAAACAATGCATGGACAACAACTTTTCAGGACCCATTTGAGCAGCTCATAAGCCTAGAAGTCCATGGAAAATGTCCGTGAAAAGCATATCACTTCCCATTTCTATCTATCTTGTTGAGAAAATGGCATTTTATTGTAGACTAATGCTTAGATGTTTTATCTTGATGGAGCCATGCTTTATTGATCCGAATCCATACAAAGATGATACATTCCACAGTATAGTGTTGTCAGCACATTAACTTGATAATATGCAAAGTTCACGTTTTTCTACACTCTATCAATTCTTTACTTCCCATTATATGCTATCTGCAATCTCAATAAAGCCCCTCTAAAAAACTATTGAACTTTTGAAATATTGTATAACTAGTAGGATGATAACAGATTGCTCAGACTTTTGCAGACACGTGAACAGGCGTATGCTCCGTCCAGAGTGATAACATTTGTCACATGTTAGATACTGCTTGCAAAGTTTGACAGTCAGTCTTCCATTTGGTCATGGGAATTATCTTGTTCACAGTCCAGGAGAGGTCTCTACGTTAGATGTAATAGACCGCGCGTTCGTGGGTTACTTCTTGATAACTGTCATTACTACCCTTGATGTTGTAATAGGTAAACAACGATTTACAAGCATAAGGAAAAGTTTTATTGATGGTGAAACGTATTACATGTTTCGACAGAACATTGAATACTTGAAGAAGACAGACTGCACGTATAGTGTGTTTCACCATCAATAAAACTTTTCCTTATGTTTATAAATCGTTCTCTGCCTTCCTATTATTGTATTAGCGTAATGTGCTTCCATACTCAAGTATCCTTGATGTTGTTATTGATCACAGGCAGAAGTTATTAGAACTTACATTTAAGCAATAGT